>NC_073692.1:415004592-415141411 GCF_029784155.1 Uranotaenia lowii
TAGATTTTGGACGCCATTTTTAAATCAAAGATGGCGACTTCCACTCAACTTTAAAATATGGTCAATGTTTGAAAATCGCATGAAAGTAATCTATGAAAACTATGACAAAATCTAACGAAGTTATAAAAAAGTCTGGAAAATATGACAATATTATGAAAAAAGAAAGTTGAGAAAATGTGATAAAAATATGACAAAGTTAGACAAACATATAGCAATGATTTGATAAATTTGACAATAGAATGAACAAATTTGTCGTAGTTTTATCATAGCTCTGTAAGATTTTTTTTCATTTGATTGTCAAAATTTGCCATACTTTTTTTTTTGTTTCGATTATAGTTGTTTTAACATCTTCATGTTATTCACAACTTATATCAACGATGCAGTTTGCGAAAGATTTCTGAAAAACTTATCCGGTACTACTGTGTTCATACAACTCTTGGATTTGAACTCACAGCCATCGGCTGAGGAGGCAACTGACTTGCCAACTGAGCTACATGACATGAGCTACAAGCTATCTTAATTTCTTAATCTTCATATTCTAGCACATATATTTTTTACTACCATATTTTTACCACTTTTGTCATAATTTTTTCATATTTTTTTGATTTAATTTTAATATTTTTTTTATTATTATGTCATACTTGTAATTTTCTGTCAAATATTTGTCAAAATTTTGTCATATTTTTATCACATTTGTCAAAGTTTTGTCATTTTTGTGAAATTTTTGTAATTTTTTTTGGATATGTTTGTCATAAATTTGTAATATTTTAACCACATTTCTCGTATTCATTCAAAATTCCGTGTAGTACCGTAATCCGGGGTAAGATTGATAATTTTTTTTTTCAATATTTCTCGTTTATTTTTTCTGTTAAGGGGAATGTGTATAGCCGCCGGCCGTGGCCTGATAGAGTTCCAGTCTTCTAAACCAGAGTCCATGAGATCGAATTTCGATCACGGCACACATAGTACTCTTTCTGTGGTCTGGCGGTTTTAGCATTTGTAAGATGCTAGCCATAATATCTATGAAAGATGTACTCCTTAGAGTTAAGTAAATTTGATCTCTTCAAAGAAACATGAAGTTTCACTGAGGTCCTATATGTGTTTGTTCGTTTTAAAAAATGTGGCATGTTTCATATTTTTAAAACCAGTACTGGACTCCTATAAACGTAAAACATGGTTGCAGAAATGTATTAGACTACTTTAAATTTGATTTAAAAATCGATTTCGTCTTTGTTTAGAATTTGATGCTTTAGGGTAACATTGATCAGTCTCTATTTTGACGATTTTAATGAGTTTTCTCATATATACAAATGCTGGTTATTCATAAACTAATGCATTTCGGAACATTTCGGAACTCAAATGATATAAAATAATCAATAAACTCTACAAAATTAAACACAACACTCGGTAGCCCAAAAATACTAAATTTGTAACTTTTGGTCCAATGAATTCTGAGATATACAATGCTGAATTTCTGTTTTTCTTAGTTTAGATTTCTTCGTGGTCCAAAAAGAAACAGCATCGCAGTCCTTAATGTGTTAAGGCCGAACAACAATTAAGATCGAAAGATGGACAATGATGCTGCATAAATTAAGGGGCTAAATTCTTTTGAAAAAACTGGTTCTGCGTTATTTCCAAAAAAAGAAGTATTTAATTAGAAAACACGAACGGTGGAGTCATTATGAATTTAGTAGTTTTTGTTTTCTATATTAAAAATGTAATCTTTTTGGTCGTGTGAGGACCACCTTGTCACCAGAGCGAACTTCAAAGATTCCCCTCAGGCCCGAGGAAAATCACCAGACGTTTCAGTTTGGCTCCTTAAATCCTCAAGGTATAAGCTGTTTTATTTGAAGAATTTACAAGAAAAAAAATCTTATGTTTCATTTTGTTTTGTTTCAGAATTCACCTTATAGTACATAGTATTGAAGCGGGGAAACGGAGAAGGAAAAAAATCGTGAAAAATTATGTTTTAAAAAGTGTAGTCAAACCTTAGAAAAATTTCAATAAACAATATGAAACATAACATTTTGATTCAATTTATTTTCCGGGAAACAAATTTTCTATAAGCAGAAGCTAAAATTTACCATTTTTTTTCCTTGTAGAGGAGAGCCCACTGCGACCAGTAGTTGATCTATTGTGGTGTTTACCCCGCGTTACTATATGCTGTCAGGTTCACCTGCACTATTGATTGGAGTGACAGTTGATTGCTGACTAAGCATTTTATCCCAATCGGGTATGATATCAAAGATGTATGATATAACCTTCTTAGGGCTGATATGCAACCATATGTCTTGTGCGCTTATTAACTTTGCCCCAAGTACACGCTCTCTCCTATTTAGAAGGGCGCACCAGTTGCATAGAAGATGCTCTGCAGTTTCTTTTTCGAGCCCGCAGAACCGGCAGTCAGCGTTTTGAATAATGTTTATCCGTTTGAGATGTTGTTTTGTTGGACAATGTCCGGTTAAGAGAACTGTGTAAGTACTTAACTCGTGCTTACCTATGTTCAACATGTTTTTGGAGAGTCGTGCGCTTGGTTCAATGAATCTTTTCGCCTGAGTTGCTCCCTCTGCTATTCTCTAGTTGGAGACAATAGTGGTGCTCTCCCAGTTCTTGAGTTCATATTCAAAATTCAAGGCATTCCTAGATACTATTATGGAGGCAGATCGTGGTCGGAGCCACATAAATAATAATGCTCAATTGTGCTTAAATCTTCAATTTTGTTTTATAATTTTTTGGCAACATTATACCCAAATTCCTTAAAATGCTATTTTGAGATTTGAGAATGGTAATAACGTGCACTTACAGCTTTTCCAGTTTTGGCGCATGGCGCCTAACAGAGCCATGCATCCTCGTCGCGTCTCGTTCGTTCTTCGGGCATAACAACATCGTCCTTGATGTTGCTGCTGAGCCGGTTGTCGCCCTCGTTGCGAATGCGTGGTTGTTACCACAGTACATACTGCCACCAATTCTAGATTATGGTCGTGCCACAGTTGATGCTGCCTTCGTTGTGGCCGATGTGTTCTTCCAGACTCTATTCGTGGCCAATGCCACCGCTGGCACTGCCCTCGTGGTGACCAGAACGTTCTTTCGATCTCGGTTGGTGTTGGTGTTAGACCACGGCACATGGACAGTTAGAAGTGCCGAAGGATTCCGATCAAAACAGCACAAAGCCGGGGCTGTGCTTACGATATCCAATTCGGATGCACTCGGAGAGCGATGAGATCTTAAGATAAAAAAGGGATAGAGAAAAAAAGGGCCCTGGCGGAGGGGAGCGTGACGTTAGTTTTTCCGTCGGACTTGGCACCAGTGCTGCTAATTTTCTTAAAGCACAAATGATACTTGTGATGTCCTAAGCGTGAGCTTTGGGTAAGGACTACCCAAAGTAGGATACAACAGGTTAAGAGTGTAAGTGAAGATAGGGCAGTTCACAACTGACGTGCACTAGTAAAGGTCCGACTTATAATCGCTCATAAAAGTACGCGTGTTTTATTATTCGAGAAAGTCCGTATTTCATAGTGGCGACGCAGGAAAATGTAAGTGATTATCGAGCTTGACCAAATTTGATGAAACCGGTCCGAAAATATTTGGGTTTTTTTTATTTTAAAACGGGCATTATTCGTCAGCGCTACGCCACCAGAAAAACGTGGCATGAAAAATTCCTCTAACAAGTGTGAGAAAAAGTGAGAGAGGGAAGTTAGTGGTGAGAAGTTTTTTTTTTCTCTGAAGGTGTGTGGGTGGAAAGGTTAGATCACTAGTGAAGGGTAAAATTATAAGAAGTTCTCTGTGTAAGGGGAAAGGGAGGATGATGAGAAAAAAACGGATGAATGGTTTAAACTGCTAATATTGTGGGTGTTACACGATTGGATTGGGGGAAGGAAAGTTGACACAAGGAGAGCAACTTGATTACTGGTGTGAGTGTGCTCACAATAAAGGTGGTATGAACATCTGAACTGGTGAGTACCTTTTTTTTTACTTATTAAGGAAAGCAGGCTACGTTCCGTTCGTTCTCACCCGTGGAATTTTATATTGCACCTGTCAGCTCTACGGGCTTAACAATACACACACTACCAGAACATATGTTGGTTATTTTTATTCCTTTCACACACCTTAGCTGAGAATCATGATGTAAAAGGTGAGATCAGCAGCAACACGAGAAAAGGGTCTATGTTCATTTATGACGTTTCGAGAAAAACGCGTTTGAAAATTTTGCAATCTTTTTTAAATCGCTAATTAAAATTCACGAGGAATCTCCCAAGTCTTTATGGTCAAAACGGTGCGAAGGATCATTTTAAATATGTTTTTATCGATACGACGGTGTTATCATGAAAAAATAGCCCGCAATTGTTTATAGACCCTAGCTGGAGTATGAAATTCGTCTAAATGTTTTATACACCCTTCGCTTTGTACTGTATGTCTCATATGTGTGAGTGAGATGGAGATAAAATTTCCCCTATTTTTTGACAAAAGCTTATGGTTCTCGCGATAGGAGTGAGTGAACAGCTTTCCGCATTCTTCCCCTATTAATGTTTTGCATCTAGACCGTTTGCTTTGTTGTGGAGTAAAGGGTGTATAAAACAATCTGTGTGAGGATAATGTCATTTTATGGCTCTAAATTTTTTAGATCCTTTACTCAAACTGCATTATAAATCTTACGAAAACTGAAAAACTAAAAACGATTTTTGTGTTAAGTAGAGCTTATATTGGGCTATTAGAATCCACTGAAAACCGGTTTTGTTTACTTTGTCTTTTATACCCTTTTCACATGTTGCTGCTGAGATCACAAAAAAAAAAACTTTTGTCGTCGTGTTGAGTGAAGAAAAAGGATTCGTGTTTGTATGGTGAAATCACCCAGACGGGATCGTCTATGAGATTGTTTGTCACTCGGAATCGAGGTCATTGCATGGTGGGATCATCAAGACGGGATCGTCTTAGTATTGAAATGAGAAAGTATAATAACAAGTGCACCGAAATTAAAAGAAAAAATGTGTTAATGCCGGTTCCTTTTTATTTGTTTTAAATTTTCGTGAGCCATTCAATTTGGTTTTTTTCTCTTATCAATTATTTGTATTGGGCAAAAAAATAAAACAGTGTAAAATTTTATAGTTAATGGCTGAATAGAACCGGATAAGGAAAAAGCATAAGTTGTAATTAGCGCGGGGTCGCCTAACTTATGTGTTGCTTACAAACTACGGGTTCGTAATCATGTCTAACTAGATGATGGAAAAAAATCAAATGGAAGCGGGATCGCTTGGTAAGTGTTCATGAATGTTTCTCATTAGCGGGATCGCTATTTGCGTGGACAGCGGGTTCGCTGGATTTTTAACAAGAAATAGCATTGCTGTTACTAAAGAGAAAAGGTAAAAAAAATCCTAGACGGGTTCGTCAACAGTGTTTAAAGAGAAAAACTGAAATAAATATGTTGAAACGCGGGATCGCCCAAAGAGAGGAACAAAGGTGGGGATCCACTATTAGTCTTAACGCTGCTTCAATGATTCAAACCAGAGATAGGTACTTCCGATTATGTTCCGAAAAAAAAATACACCCCCTCATTAACAGCTTAAATTTTTGTAAAAAAAAAATAAATGCCTGACGAATGATGCCCATATGATTCGATTAAATTTTATTGGGGAAAAAGTACCTATTTTGTTGTTTTAAATTTTAGGGCGGGAAGTGATAGTCGCATTAAGCCGTTCGTTACGACTATTGAGTCTGCTCAACTGCCGTTAGCATGGAGTAAATGGAAAAGAGATCTAGAAGCTTATTTCGAGTCCGAGAAAATTAATTCTCAGCATGACAGGAGATCAAAACTATTGTATCTGGGTGGATCGGACCTTCGCGATATTTATGATAATTTACCTGGTATCGAAAATGTCTCCTATGTTCTCAAGGATCCACCATTCTACGATTTAGCAATTTCCAAGTTAGATGCACACTTTGAACCATTTCGCCGCCGAAGATACGAACGTCATTTGTTTCGGAAAATTGCTCAGAAACAATCTGAGAGATTCGCTGATTTTGTCTTACGGTTGAGAACACAAGTTAAGCGCTGTGAATACCTAGAGCCAGAAGAAATTATTTTGGACCAAATCGCTGAAACTTGTTCATCGCAGAAGCTTAAGGAGAAATTGCTTAAAAAAGATATGTCTCTGGCGGAAGTGGAATCACTTGGCATCAGCATGGAGGAAGGTGAACGTAGAAGCAAAGAGTTTCGAGCCCCGATAACTGGTGATGTTAACAAAGTTGACAAATGGAATACGAAGACAATAGATAGAAATCCTCGATTCCAAAATCCAAGGTTCAGAAATTTCATTACTTTGTTTTCATTGCAGTTGTTTTTAATTTTTAATCCATTCGCAACCTTTTTAGATTTCGAAATGATTATAAGACGCGCGTAGGCTTTAGTCATCCGAATGAGTATCGACGAAATATAACTGCTCCTAGGGCATCGGGATCAGTACCAGTCTGTTTTGGTTGTGGATGGCGTGGTCATGTGAAAGGCTTTATAGGTTGTCCAGCACTTAATGCTACCTGCAGAAGATGTTCGGGGCAAGGCCATTATACTCGTCAGTGTAGTAAGCGCCCCAACAATGAAGAACGCCCTTTTCAGCAGCAACCAAAACGAATCAGGGCTATTGATGAGGAAGTCAACGAGCAAAACAGTGACTATCTTTTTTACGCAATGGGAGAAAATACGTTTTCATTTGTCGTGGGAGGGGTAGATATTCCTATGATTATAGACTCCGGGGCGGCTGCTAATATAGTAACAGAATCAGTTTGGAGTCAGATGAAAAAACGTAATGTTCAAGTCTGGGGAATGACCACAAAGCAAGATAGGGTTTTTAAAGGCTATGCATCTGAATGTCCTCTGGAGATAACCGGCAGTTTCGAAGCAATCATCAAAGCTGGAGAAAATCAAGCTGAAGCAAAGTTCTATGTTGTAAAGCATGGTCAGAAGTGTCTTCTCGGCGATGAAACGGCTAAATTGTTAAAGGTGTTAAAGGTTGGTTTTGACATAGCGAGTGTCTCGCAAGAACCGCAAAAAGAATTTCCCAAATTTAAAGGCGTTATCGTAGAGATTCCGATTAATGAATCTGTACAACCGGTGCAGCAAGCATATCGTCGAGCTCCGTATGCCCTAGACCAGTGGTTTTCAAACTTTTTTCACTCACCGCCCCCTTTTGCAAAATTTTCGAGCTCAACGCCCCCCTAAGCAAATTTTCAGAAAATCTATTGAATAAATGAAAATTTGGATAGTTAAAAAGCTATTAGCTTTTGACTTGATGTTGTTGTAAGGCTTAACTAAAAATTCATTTAAATTTATATGAGGCCCGCAGAGCCAAAAGGGTATCATAAGTGTCAAAATGGTCGATTTTGATTTAATAATGTCAATCGATTCTTATATTTCGAACTATATTTCATAATTTTTCCGATTTTTAGAATTTTATTTGCATACTATTTTATTCGAAAGAAAAGAACTTTTTTTTAAATATATGGAAAATTAGTAAACATGAAAAATTAAAAGCGTGTTTTCTCGAAATTTGCTTTAATTCGCATTTAGCACGTACCCGAGCCGGACAAATCCGAGATATTTTATCTAAGAACCTTGCAAAATTCGGGCATTTGATTTCAAAATTGTCGACCAAAAACCCGGATAATATCCAGGTAAATTGACTCAAAACCCAGGAATTTCTTAACAAAAAATCAAGAAAAAAAAACTTGAAAAAAAATTTTTTTCGTCATCATTTATCAGCAGTTTTTATTCAGGCATTCAAAAAACTTTTCATGGTTATTTCCTTTAAATTTGCTCGAAAAAATTCTATTTGAAAGCATAAATAAAAATTTCAAGAACACAATTTGATTTTATTTAGTTTGTTTTGGCAAATGAAGTGAATAATTTCGGGCAGCCGGGCCGGATCGGACTTTTGACGTTTTTTTTCAATAAATACCCGGGCAATCTGGCTACCTTAACGTATACCCATTTGGTTCCAAGGGCCTCATATTGCTTCAAACCTCCAGTAAACACTTAATTCTATGTAAAGTTTCCTGGACACTTATTTAAACTGATTAATAAGTTTGATATCAAATCATATATCTTAAATATTGGTAAACAAAATTTTCTATTTACCATTAATTTTCTTTAGTGTTGAAAACTAAATTGCGTTATTGAATACAAATACTGTAAAGCCGGTAAAATAACGTGAGAAAAGTATTACTTCTCGATATCTGAATTTGAGTCCTGTTCAAAGCTATGCAGCATTCACGGGTCTTAAAGTTTAAAAAAGATTCTGATAACTAAATCCAGGCAATGCTCGTGATAACCGAAAAGATTAAAAGTTTATTCATGGCAAATGGCACAATTGTTTTTTTGCATCAAATGAAATAGAGATGAACAAATAAGAACTTAAAATAAAAAATCTCTAATCTAAAATAATTCTTACACAATTTCTTTAACAAAAAATCCATCACTAAATCACAGATATCGCCTTTGAATACAGATTTTTTTCAAATGTTTTTTCTGTTTATCAGATTTTTGGAGAAAATACATTTTAAAGATTATCAAGCATTGCCATCTAAAATTATTCTTGTTTTAGTATAACCCATACAAAATCAGTGACAATTTAAAAAAAAATCTTTTATAGTATTTTCGTTTATTACCAGTGGTAACCTAGTTATCCACGAGTTTTGCCCGAACTGCTGTTTTTGTGTTCGTTTATTAATTCAGAAGTCCACTAGTTTTGCCCGAGGTTTGAACTTCAAGCAGGCGGTTGCAACCCGTAGAAGTTGTCAGTGTTGGGGGTAAGCATAAGGTTGGCTATAGCAACCATATATTTGCATCGTCCCGGGTGACGATTCTGTTTGTTTATTCGGAGAAAGTTTTGCCCCGCGCCAGTGGAGAAAAACGAAAACGGCATTAGTTTCATTGAAAAATAATTATTGAGATACTGGAACAAAACATTTGTTTGCAGCTCTGTGAAATCATAAATATCCTAGTCTTCAACCTGATGTCTAGTTTTGTAACGTAATTTCATTTTTTGCATCAAACTTACTCGTTGTTATTCCAAATCTATGTTGTTTCGTAATTTGTGTAAATGTGGATTACGACCTCACCGCCCCCCTGAGCCTGTCCAACGCCCCCCAAATTTCAACATTGAGCTCACCGCCCCCCTGGAAGCTCTCATCGCCCCCAAGGGGGCGGTAGGGACCACTTTGAAAACCACTGCCCTAGACGATAAAGTAGAAGAAAAGTTACGCGTCTTACTTGCTCAAGGAATTATCGAACGTGTGAAAGGTCCATTACCATGGGTATCACCAATGGTCCCAATTCTAAAAGATTCTGGGGATGTTCGCTTGTGCATTGATATGCGGCGTGCAAACCAAGCTGTGATGCGAGAAACTCATCCTTTGCCAACGGTGGATGAACTTCTAGGTTCGGTAAATGGTGCAAAGCTGTTCTCAAAGGTAGACATCAAAGACGCCTACCATCAATTGGAAATATCAGAGAAGTCTCGTCCAATAACCACGTTTATAACCAAAAATGGGCTTTACAGGTAAATTCTTTCTTTGTTATTCTCTGAACTTTTCTAATTACTTATAAACATATCTTGTTTGATGCAATTCCCTGGTAAAATAAACAAATAAAACTGTTAATTGATAACCTCATGTTTTACTTTACACCAGATATCGAAGGCTCATGTTTGGGGTGAGTTGTGCGCCCGAGCTTTTTCAAAAAACTATGGAAACGGTTTTGGCGGGACTAAAAGGGCTTCTAATATATCTCGACGACATTGTTGTTTTCGGAGCTTCCAAACAAGAACATGATGTCCGTTTGAAGGAATTATTAGTTCGGTTGAAGGAATACGGTGTGTTGCTGAACCATCAAAAGTGTATGTACGGGGTTGATGAGCTAGAATTCTTGGGACACGTACTTAACACAGAAGGCGTCCGTCCAACGGAGCATAGAATGAAATCAATTCAATGCTTCAGACAGCCCAAAAATGTTTCTGAGCTTCGCAGCTTTCTGGGGCTGGTTACGTACATAAGTCGTTTCGTTCCTCACTTGGCTACGAAAACCGAACCACTTAGGAGATTATTGACTAAAGGACATACTTTTTCATGGGGCCAAGAACAAAGTGATGCTTTTGAAAATATCAAAACTGTGGCTTCAAATGTTGGATATTTGGCATTTTTCAACCGAGATGACAAAACAAAACTTGTAGCGGACGCAAGCCCTACGGGTTTAGGAGCCATACTATTTCAAGAGAACTTGCACGGAGAAACAAAAATAATTGCTTTTGCTAGTAAATCGCTAACGGAGCTAGAGCAAAAATACTTTCAAACAGAAAGAGAAGCTCTGGCACTAGTTTGGCAGTGGAGAAGTTCAAACTTTATTTATTAGGAAAACGGTTTCAGCTCATCTCAGACTGCAAAGCATTGAAATTTTTATTTAGTCCACGCTCACGTCCTTGTCCCCGTATTGAACGCTGGGTGCTGCGTATCCAATCTTTCGACTATGAGGTCATCTATGAACCGGGTGCGACGAACCTCGCAGATGCTTTATCGCGTCTTTCGTCAACAAAAGCAGAACCTTTCGATACCAAAGCCGAACTTTACGTACACCAATTAGCAACACATGCCGTCCCTCATGCTATTAGTTTAGAAGATGTTGTACAAGCCACAGGAGAAGATGAGCTGCTTCAGGAACTTTTGAAAAATTTGAACTCGGAAACATGGACTGACAACGTAAAGCATTTTAAACCATTTAAATCAGAAATTCATTCCTCCCAAGGCGCAATAATGCGAGGCGATCGTTTGGTTATACCATCGAAGCTTCAGCAACAGATACTAGCGTGTGCACATGATGGTCACCCAGGAATTTGTTTAATGAAAAGGAGACTGCGACAGAAAGTGTGGTGGCCTAAAATGGATGATCAAATAGAAAGTTTTGTGAAAAAATGCCATCCATGCACGTTGGTATCCTCATCAGGACCTCCAGAACCTATGAGAAGATCAAAAATGCCATCTAGGCCTTGGGCAGCAGTAGCAGTAGATTTTTTAGGTCCTCTTCCAAGTGGTCACAACTTACTCGTCATGATAGATTACTACAGTCGATTCGCCGAAGTGGTAGTTATGAAACAAATAACAGCTGATTTAACGATAAAGGCTTTATTCGAAACGTTCAGTCGATTTGGAATACCTGAAACATTGCGTACGGATCAAGGGCCGCAGTTCGTAAGCGAAGTTTTGGCAACATTCTGCAAAGAATATGGCATATCACATCAGAAAACAACTCCCTATTGGCCCCAAGCAAATGGGGAAGTAGAGAGGTTTAACAGAAGTATATTAAAACGTTTGAAGATTTGTCAAGAAATTGTTAAAGCTGATTGGAAATGGGAACTTAGAAACTTTCTGCTTATGTATAACTCAACGCCTCACTCAATCACTGGGACCGCTCCTTCTGCCTTGATGTTTGGGAGAGTCTTGCGGGATAAGCTTCCAACTATATACACGGATCCAAAGATAACAGATGAAAGTATCAGAGACCGCGATTGGGAACGAAAACTGCAAGTTGCTGAAACCGTTGATATCCGAAGGGGAGCCAAACCGTCAGCTTTGAAAGAAGGAGACGTGGTAGTTGCAAAACGTATGCAGAAGGATCATAAATTGTCCAGTAACTTCCATCCTGAAAAACTCAAGATTTTGAGCCGTACGAATACAGACGTGGAGCTGCAATCCGAAGAAACGGGGAAAGTTTATCATCGGAATGTTGCTCACTTAAAACCGATGTCTCAGGATTCCGGACAAACAGACCAGACAATCAACCAAGAAACATCTTCATTTGAACCCCAACCAACGAGAGAACAACGACCAACACGAGCACTGCAGAAACCAGGTTACCTACAGGACTACGTGGCTGAAGTATCTGACTTTTAAGAAAAGGGGGGATGTGATGTCCTAAGCGTGAGCTTTGGGTAAGGACTACCCAAAGTAGGATACAACAGGTTAAGAGTGTAAGTGAAGATAGGGCAGTTCACAACTGACGTGCACTAATAAAGGTCCGACTTATAATCGCTCATAAAAGTACGCGTGTTTATTTATTCGAGAAAGTCCGTATTTCATAATACTGACTGTGATTTTCTATCAGTGTAAAAAGCTTTAACTGAAATGAATGGAATAGAAAAGTCAACAAATAAAAAAGCTTCTGATCGGCTTGGTCATCTTCGTGCCTACAGAAAGCTGTGTGAGTGTGTCTATCAGTCAGTAGAAAGCTCACTCGTAAACCCGAACTAACTTGTTTCACTCGAAAGCTATGAAAGCGTCTTTCGCTTAGGCATTTCTGTCACTCACTGTATTTGATCAGTGACTGCAGCTTAAGCATTCAATCAGTGTCAGCGAAAGTTGCTGATAATTTCAGCAAGCTTTTTTTTTTGTAATTCGTTTATTTGAAACGGCTCATACCTTGAGGCTTTAAGGAGCCAAACTCGTTTTGTTTTTTATTACAATTGTTAAAAGCAAGCATTTGTTTTTGCCATTTTTGCAAATTGTGAATTGATGTTCGAAAAGAAAACGCGACTTGAAAATCGCTAAGACTACACGATTATTTGAACGGGGCACAAAGGATGGATGAATATAAATTTCTTGAGAATGGAATTTATGGTAATCAATAATGACAAAAATATGACAAATGAAGTAGACATATGTCGAAAATCTCAAAAAACATGACAAATGTGATCAAAAAATGACGAAATTATGACACAATGTTAAAATATATTGAAAACAAGATAAAATTATGACAATAGTATGAGCAAAATCTGACAAATATGACTAAAATTTGACAATAAAATGACAGCAATCCAACAATCACAATCTTCTGATTATTACATAAATCTTATTATTACTTATTATTACTTTGTTATATTTTTACATAGTTTGTCGACATAGTCGATTTTTTTATCTTATGATATCAAATTTTCAAATATATAAATTTGTCTGATTTTTATCACATTTCCATGTCATGATTTTATCAATTTATTGTCATATTTTTACCACGCTTGTCATAATTTTGTTATATTTGTCATATTTTTGGCAATTGTTTAAGACTATTGTCATATTTCGGCCATGATTTTACCATTTTTGTCATATTTTTGTAAAAATATTGTCATATTTTTATCACATTTGTCAGATTTTCGACAGAATTGTGTTAGTAATTATTTTTACATTGTATTGTAAATCTCAGTCATATTTGTCAGAGTTTTTGTCATAATTTTTTCATACTTTATCACATTTGTCACGTTTTGTTATTTTATTGCCAACTTTTTGTCATATTTGTGTCATAATTTTGTCATAGTTTTGTCCCCTTCATTCGTCCCACACGCTCCCTCGCCAGCGTTCGCCTCGCGAACCCGAACACTCATTTCTAAAACTTCCCACCTCTTTACACCATTTGTAAAACACGTCGTCTAGCGAGTCGAACTATCTTTGTCACCATTCAACTAAACTTAATGATAATAGATTGGAGCTTTTTTCACTTTCAGTATTGTTCGCTTGAAACTGAAAATGAAGATAGGATAACCTCATGAACCTGTAAAGAGCCTGAATGTATACTGAGCACCGATGTTGCCGATTCGTGAATGAGTGTTCAGAGTGCTTTCGGGATTGAGCTTTCTGTTCATTCTCGTATGAATCTAGTTGGCGTTGAACTGACCGATACACTGCAATAAAGTCAGCTGATAATTTCTCACTGACACTGAAAATTTGCAGCACTGCTTGGCACATAGAGGCTACTTACGTTTCTGACCCTTTTTTGTTTTCTTCTCACCGCGCTTGTTCAAGATGCAGATGAGCGCGTTTCGCAGCTATTGTGGGGGAAAAGGAACAATTAGTTCCTCGCTCAACCTCTGTATTTCAATGGTGCTTACTTGCGCTTTTCGTTCCCGACGCTTACGTCTTTTAGTGGACCTGCTGTCGCTCCCGAGCTACTGACCGGGTGCCTTGAGGCCTTGTGCCTTGGTGCTAGTCTCCGATGCAGATGAGCGCTTGGCGAAGCTATTGTGGGAGGAAAAGGAACAATTACTTTCCTGTTCTGCCTCTGTTTTTACTTGGCGCTTTTCGTTCCCGATCTTTGTGTCGTTAAGCGGACCTGCTGTCGCCCCTGAGCTGCTGTTGCCTTGAGCCGATTTGTGTGGCCGAGAAGTCTGCGATAAAGTGAGTTCCACTGGTGAAACGCATAAAATTCCTTGTTTATAATTTGCGCTTACCTCTCTTCTCGAGTAGGGCACCTTTTTCCCTCTAGGGACTTGAGCTGGTCCACTTTTCTGCGTGGTCATTTTTTATTTTTCCGCCGTTCTTCGTGCGCGTCTGTACGTGGTCAACCGGAACTGTATTTGACAACCTGTCAAGTTTTTTCCATCTCCGCTGCCGCCAACTTTTTAAGGCCAAAACATTGACATGCCCTGTCGACAAGATACTTCAATCTTGTGCGTTTTGTTCCAATGATCGGACGTGTTTTGGACGTATTTTCCTATCGGGGATTTACCCGCTGCACGTTCATAAAATCTAGCAAAGGAGTGGGTTTTTTCTCAAAAAATTTTGCCACATACTAAAAACGTATCAATTTCAACAATAAATATGAAGGAATAATTTACGATGTAACAATACTCCGCAGAAAGATTCAGGTCCAATTAACAGGCCCTGGGATCCTTCCCTAGCTAGTTGGTCTGCTTCTTCGTTCCCTAGGATACCGCAGTGGCCTGGAACCCAGAATAAAAATACTCTGTTCCGTATGGCCAGGTTTCATAGTGCACCAATACACTCCCATACTAGCTTGGAGTAACATGAGAAAGTACTTAGTGCTCGAAGAGCGGCCTGACTATCAGAGAATATATAGATACTTGTGTACCTGTATCCTCTTTTGAAACAGGCTGGTGCAATTAGTTATTTAGCACCATCCCAGTGATTTATGAAATGAATTTTCCGCTTCGCAGCGAAATAAATCCGGAGCGCAACTGCGAAATTACAGTTGAAACAAAAATTGCAGCCGGAGCCGCCGCAAAGTGAACGCGACCTTCGAGTGAGTGCCTTGTGATTCATCCGAAAGCGGAAGAAACGCCCCTCGGACATCGTACCAAAGCACGATGTCCGAAGTGTGCACACATGGCATGGGATTTTCGGATTCGAGCTGCGCTGTAACGGTTTTTCATCGTTTTTGTTTAACTTTTCTGCAGAACCCGTTGAAAACTATTGCTATCGGTTGAAATGAAATTATAAATAAACTTGAAATTTTTTCATGTTGATTTCGACGAGGAATTAAATACAAAAATAAATCATTTGCAAATTTCATCAGAGTATGTTTACAATATGTTTCAAATATTTTGAAAAGGATAAAAGAAAATTGACTTCAAGTGATCAAGACATTCAATTATATAGAAAAGGAATCAGAATTTTATGAATTCATCAATTATCTAAGAAGTTTTCATTAAACATTCAGCAGTTTATTTTTACATTTTTTGTGTTTTGCAATTTCGCTATGCAATAAAATCAGAAGTTGAAATTTCATTGCCTTTTTATTAAAAGTTATTCTGAGACTAATTTTTCAAACTACAACCATAAATTTATTAAAGAAGGAGTTTCGGATTATCTGAAAAATTGTTTTTAAACCACAACCATACAATTATTCAAGAAGGAGTTTCGGATTAAAGCTTTTGAAAAATTTGAAGTTTAAAGAAGGAGAGAATACGGTCTTTTTTAATTTTTATCATTCTAATGGCTAAAAAGTGTAATAAAAAATAATAATCAATACATACAATAAATTCTGGGACATAAAAGAAGGAATTTCGGAATAATACGACTATGGAATTTTGCTGTACACATTTTAGAAATAACTGCATTTATTTCTCTAAAAATAACGACAAGACTTTTCAAGTAAAACGATTGTGAAAATAAGAAAAGTAAAATAATGAAAATAACTAAACTCATCTGAAAATAAACAAAAGTTTGGAAAAAATGTTCAAAACAAATACAAGTTTACAACTTAACATCTTCCACTTATGAAAATCGTAATAAACAAGGTGAATTGATTTCTAAATACAGGATTAATTTTACAGAAAATATAATTATTGGTATAGAATTCAGAACTTAGTATTCAGGAATGAGAATCCGGATGCAGAAGTTAATCTTTGGGCATCTTAAATTACGCAATCTGAATCCTTTTTTTCCAAAATTTTAAGTAGATAATAGGTATTCGTGAATGTGGTTTTGATAGAAAGCAATTCAGCGATTTTGTATCCATAATGTTTTCTTCTGGAATTCAAATCCAGATATTTTTCAAATTTTGATTAGAGATTTTTTTTATGTTCGGTTATTGGAAACGGCTTAGTCCAATATGTTGAAGGAGCCATAATTGGTTTTATTTGAACTGTTTACATTTCATTGCCCAATATAAAATTAGTAAAACAACGAGGAGGGCTCAACAGTTTCTAAAATTGATGAAGTTCTAAAACGTAAGGCTGCGAACACATCTCCTAGATTTGAGAATATACAATTGAAAATGAAGAAAGAAATAAAATAATTCTAATCAATCAACTTGAGAAACAATAATTTAAAGTTTTGATTGCAACTGTTTTTACAAGGAAATCAAATTTTTAATACAGAGAAAAGTTTTCAGTAACCCGAAATTTTGAATGCTATGTTTAATGAATTTCTAACATTTTAAACTGCTGGTGCTGTGCAATATTGTTTTGATAGAAAGCTATCAGGAATAACAGCTCGAAGTTTGAAATTTCGAATTCAAGTTGCATTTGGATTTTACTGTGATCTGCGAATTTGGAATTGATAGACAACGATATATAAATAATATTGATGAGTTCGGTGTTACTTACATACAAAATCCGTTGTTAAACATTTTTTCTCTCTTCTTTTTTATGTCCACTTGTCACTTTCACGCTCCCACAACCGAACAAACAACTTTAAACTGGAACTCTGTTTTAAAAAAATTCAACGTACACCCACGACCTCTGAACGGATTCGAAGCACGAATGAAACTGAACTCCTTCCAAACAAGATCAACAATTCCACCCAGCATTGAACAAGCCAATGCCAACAAAAAGCTATTGCATCCATCCGTAGGAAACATGAACTTTAAAACTGTGTTGGTGCGTGAAGAGGGATCTCGACACAAAAAGACCGAAAATATTCTAAGTTCGGAATCTCAAAGCCGCTGCGCCTTCGGAAAATCACCCATTTATTCATTTGGAGGCGGAATTCATTATTTTTTTCTTGCTGGGATAGCGCTATGCCATCCTTAATTTACCTATTCCTATTTGGCCTAGTGACATATTCGAATGACCCAGCCACAACAGGATCTACAAGATCGACTATATAGACCGGATATTTGTTAAAATAAGGTTCAAAACACTTTGAAGGTTCAGATTGATTTTAAAACGTCAGAATAAATTTATTCGTATGTCAATACTGCTTAATTGTATCTACTTCGTAATCTAGAAAGAATGTTACATTCTAAAACTTCCCCAACATAAAACCCGATTCACAGATCAAAAATCCGATAGCCGGCAATCGATTCATGTTGGGAGCAAATCAGCATTCAAAGCACCTGCACCAACCAGAGTCGGAAACTAATTTCCCAAAATTGGAAAAACAGCATGTGGCATTTGTGTGTGGGGTTTGTCGGTTTGTTGGAAAAATTACTTAAACTCTAATTGGCATCCCTTGCTCGTTGAGTCGACTGTCAGAGGGAAAATTCCTTCAGCTGGAACAATTTTCATAAGCAGAGCCCCTACTCCCTCAAATCGTTCCATATAATATTTGTGGAATTTCAATTTCATTTGTCAGCAGGATATACACAGAAACTTTTGACATCGTATCGACATTCCAACCGTCAATTTGGTTGGGTTGACTTATTGAAACGGGGGTTTTATTTTGCGAAAGCTGTTTGCGGTCAGATTTCATTGAGTTGTGTGAAATTTGGGGCCTGAATAATTCATTAATCGGATCGTGTCCTTGTGGAGCGCCCTGCGTTGCCAGAAAATTTCGGAAACAGTTCCCAGTTGATTTCCAAAACGTCAACCAAAATGCCACAGACGTGTACCTAAACCAAATTTCGGGCAACAAAGCAGGGAAAACCACAAATGAAAAACAACTTAAAACAAGTTCGACAACAACAGCAACGTCGTCTGGCGATTGTATATGAAACGGGAAGTGATAAATCTCTCTTCTATTCTGAGTTGAGCCATGTTGCTGGTTTTCCGAACAGCCACCCAGCAGATGGTTAAGATTGGAGTTTTCGGTTTTAGAAATTTGAAACAGAAACGACTGGAACGTACCTACCCACTAGGTACCGGCACTGATTTTGGGGGAAATTGTTGAGCCAAAAGTTTGTCCCTGATTGCTTCAGTAGAAATTAATGCAAATGTGTGTTGGGAACGAGTTTTCAAAACTGCATTCCGGTTAGTAATTTTAATATAATTAGCTAGCGTATCGGTAGCAGTGAGCATAGGGAAACGTTAGCTGCTTTTGTTGTTAGCTCGAAAAAAACTCCTTAATGCAAATCTCATTTGGAAGCAATAAATGTAAATAAATTTAGTTACTTCCTACTTTTATTTACTTTTATTGCTGTTTGATTTTTTCGTGGTTCCATTATCTCTTCATTTGATCGTAAATCCTGGATAAAATATGATAGTTATGACTGAGAATCGGTTTTAAGTTAAGTGATTTGATTTTAGAATTTATTTGTGTTTATAAGAAAATTTTTACCCAAAACTCTGTTCTCGAGTATAATAAAAATCTATAGGTGAATTGATGGTAAAACAGTCATAATTTCCAAAGCTTGCGGAGGCTCAAACAGCCTTCGCTTTTTTCCTCTGGAAAAATCACACAAAATTGGTCTCATTTGGTTCAAAACTTAAAATTACTTGAAAAATATAGGGGGAATTGAAAGTCAAAAGGCATCAATCATATCTTCATTGGTTCGTGCGTTCGTCTGAATCTATGCCCAATTGATTCTTCGAAAATTTTTAATCAAGAAAAGTATGTTTTCATAGATTTTGTTACTCTATGTGCGCAGATATTGAATTTTTCGCTATTAATATAGGTTTTTGACCAATGTGCGTTGCTCGTGAATGTTTGAATATGGATTAAAAATGATGCAATAGTCCCTGATATCGAACGTAGGTACGGAAGTTATGTAAAGAAACTATTTGGTATATGGGACTTGAAAGTGGTAACTGAAACTTCTAACAAATCATGTCGGTACAAGCTTTTCCAAAGACACGACCGAATTTTTGACAGCTTAATTGATGTGCTCCAGAACTAAAATATAATAACAGTGATCGATTTTGTGTAAATTTTTTTTTTTAACATTTATTCACTATTTCAGTGGCCTTCTGCGATACCAAATCTTACAGCTTGGGGTTCGATAGATTCGCTCTGCTCTATCTTGCTTTATTGGTGATGAAGCAAAGGCCTATCTATAGGCCATGTAACAAAGTATTACGTCTTAGCTGACTTTATAGTTCATAAAAAACGTCTTCAAAATTTCCCTCTTTCCTATACATGACGGTTAGAAAAGTTGGGTTACAAAGGTGTGTATGGAAATTAAGCTACCATGTCTGCCAATTGGAAATCAATTTACGTTATCAACTGCTTGTACCGTTATTTATCATCTGCTTATTTTCACAAGATCTTAACTAATCAAACTTCAACTAAATGTATATAAAAAGAAACAAACCAATCGTAGCAACCTGTAATCTGTTCACCTTGTGGAGTTCCGATTCTGGATCCGTGGTCCAAATCCAAACAGCGGCAAAACTGACCTGATTGTTGGCTAGACTCTGGTAAGGTCAGTTGTGGTAGCGATTGCTCAACATCGTTAGATGCGTTTGACTCTCATATATTTACTCTGTTGTGGTGGGATCACAAAGAGTGTAAATATCAAGATGCCACACTCAGCGTGGCCAAATCTACGGATTTCTTCGTATGTTTACGGATGTTGAGCACTTATACGAATCTACGGATCGATGCTCGAAATCTACAGATTTTTAGCATTTCCAACGGATTATCGAAAAAATTATGAAGATACTAGGGTTAAACGGAATTTCAAACTGACGACCAAAAAAAAGGCCTTCAAACCTTATTCAAGCAAAGTTATTTATTAACTTAACGGTCCCGCGTCGATTCTACGGCGCATAGGGCCGTGGTAAAAGATCTCCACTGTTGACGATCCGGAGCCAGCGTCCTTAAAGGGCGAACACGGAATAGTTGCAACATCAAGAATGTCATGCCAATTTTCTAGCCAAGAGAATTCTTTGCATTTGGAATGGTAATGATCAAAATTCCACAACTGCTTAACAAATTGCAACAATTTGCAACAATTAGCACATTTTCCCTCTCTCTGAGCACCGGTTTCTCTCATTTTAACTTTAACCTTCAAATTTTCAAATTGCAACAAATTACCACAAATTCAATCATTGGCTGCAAAATTTGTTTGATCATTGACGATGATTCTCCGTTTATCTCAGTCCCCTCCCGCATGGAGCAGTATCATACAGTAACTATTTCCATTATCTTCTACCCAAGACACCCAAAAGATTCCCTTTATAGTTTTGGATTATTAATGAACGATTGAACAAATCGTTTTTTCATCAAATGGAATCGTTTAGACACAAATAACGATACAGGGAACGGGTTGTTAAGTAAAGAAACGATTCATTTTTTTGCTTTTTTCTATGGATCCGAAATGAAGTAAAACGATAGATGTAATCGTTATCTTATCGTCGATTTTATTCATTTTGGATGCTAACGCGTATCTTCAAAAGATCTTTTTACGATAAATAATAATGAAGAAGATTATTCATGTTTTAATTCATTTAAATTAATTTATTTTATTCTAAAATGGGTTTCGATTAATAACATTAGATTTTTGTTAAATTTACAAGATCATATAAATCGTATCACCTAAACAGACACAATTTTGCAAACTTACTTTTTGACTTATTATTGTTAATAACAAATATTGATTTTTATAACCAGTTTTAAATCTCAATTTTTAATTATATATTATTTTGAATTATATGATTTCTTATCATGCACTAATAGTTAATTGTAACTGACAAACTGCGTAAAAATTAATTAATTACCAATTATACCTAATCCACATTTGTTGGATTGTTAATTACCTCATCTTTTAAGCTCCTGGGATTTTTTTCTATTTCTTCAATTTTAGGTAGCTTTTAAATGTAGGTACAAATGAAGATGAGTTACATCTAGCTGTTTAAATCCCTAACAAAAATCAATTTAAAAAAAAACGCTATCCGCTTTCTGATAGAGCTAATGCTTATTTATAACATCAACCTCGAGAATATTTTTCACAATCTTCGGATCCCGATTACCTTTTCGCTGTGTGCAAAGTTCCCGATGGAGCGATTTTTCCGTTGTACCTGAAAAAGAAAAAACCTGAATTACAAAAAAATTAAGAAAAAATAACAAAATTTTACCGTCAGGTGCGATGAATCCTGAAGCCCAGTTGGGTTAACGATGCGGTCTGCACTAACTGTTGTAGCGCATAAAAAAAGTCACGGCTAGACGTTTGACAATCTGAAACAAACGTAAAAGTAAACTATTTGATGCTTCTAAGAATAGGTCAATTATCTATTTCAATCATATTTGAATATGTGATCAAACAAAGCTAAATTAAATTGATCTTAAAATAAATTAAAATAAATTAAAATAACGAGCTGTATTGATGAGTTCAAAAATCTGAATAAATAAACGGAAATTTTATTTATACGAATTCTAAAACGGTACCTGTCAGAAGTGCTCCAGCTTTCGTCGTTTCATTGGTGCGTGGGATGCTTATTCGTCGATTATACTGCATGGCTGAAAGAATGAGATTAGCACCAACCATCTCCAATCATCAAACTTGTTCGAGGTTGAGGTAACGACTGAGCCGGGAGCTCCCAACAAGCGAAAGCTGCTCGTTCCGGAAATGTCGATTCAGCGAATTCGAAAACTAACCTAAAAAAAAACAAATAAACACCAAATATCATAGCAAATTGAAAAACTTAGAAATTGAATCACAAAGTTTAGGAGAATCTTCTTATCTTACCTAGTTATAAACGATTCTGACCTGAATCCGGACCTCCCGTTGCAGAACATCTTTCCGCTCGATTCCGGCAATTCGAACAGTTTGCACTGATTTCAAAACCAACCAAAATTATTTTTAAAATCGTGATAAATTCTACAATTTATTTACCAATTCTACTTCTAAAAGATGACAGGTCCGGGAGAAGTATTGGTACCGTCGATGCAAAACAGCCACTACCGATACACGTCGGGGGACTCGGGTTTCCCGTGAAAGAACGGACAGAACTCGTTCAGGTTCTGTTGACGCAATCACTTTTTCGAGAGAAAACAGTGAAGGCGCGTCTTCTACTGTAGTCAAGACGCACGACACTATAGTTTTTTAAACTATTAATCGTATCTTTCAAATTTAATTTTGTACAATCTCTAGCGTATACTGGTTAGTTTGGACACACGGATATTGTTAGTAAGAACAGCAACGATTATCGTTATCAGATCAGTATAATACTGACGATTAGTTGTACGGTTTTTCACTATGCGGGCTGGTTGCAATCAGGCTTCCGAAAAGTACTGGCGAACGACAGTATTCTTGCGAAAGTCGCACATGCACCTCGGTGAAAGCTTCCCGAATATTTCTTCCCCGACAGTTTTAAAAGGAGAGGTCGTGCGATGTACAGCGAGGCCTCGTTTTACCCCATGCGAGAGTTTGTTCGTGGGTATGAATATTTTTTAAGCTTCGTGACAGTTTTGGGAATATCTTCGTGACAGTTTTCAATGCGTTGAATTTCGCATGACAGTACTACTTACTCCGTCCGACTGTAGTCGAGATTCGCTCGGGCCGAGTTAATTTCGAACGAACGTATTTTCCTTTTGCTTGAAGCTACTGCGGGTGGTGATCACCCCAATCACCCTCCCCGCCCCCCTTTTTCGCCTAACCTGCACCGGCACCACATATCGAGTTACGCGCCGATCGTATGCTGCTGCTCGGTGCAAATAGATGGCTCGTGCGATCTATTCGAAACAGAGCAGCAGCGCATACGATCAGGCATGGGTACGGTATGGGCACGACAGTCACCCGTGACAGTCCTGCCCAAACTGTCACGCCCTGCAGCCGACAGTTAGGATGAAATTATTTTCGAAACAGGAGGCATGAAGGGATGAAAACCGAACTGTCGGTTGGGTTCGCTACAGCTTAAAGCACAACATTTTCGGCAATGCCTGCTTTAAGCCGATTGTTCAGATACAGCCTGGGTTCTCGCACGTGTGCGATGAAGCCGAAGCATTACGATTCGTTACCGACGGTACAGCAGCGAACCGAGTGGTAAGGAAAACCGAGACAGTTTGTTTGGCAAGAAAAAGGCTGTCATAGCAAAGTTGTAATTTTCGGAAGCCTCATTGCCGCTGTAGTTCATTGCCGCTGTAAAAACTAGTTTTGACCTGTCCAACTATCAGTTTCATATTTTTTCTTATTAATAATTCTACTCAGTTTCTATAAAATTTATCGAAATGCCAATTCAGATTAAAATTAAAAATACTTTATCATCAAAAGTTTATTCGAATTCATCGCTCTATAAACATTATTACACAAACAACACTATTACCTACGGTAGCGGCCTATTCCTCCAGCAGAAATCCGATGTTTTCCGAAACAACTGGATGTTGTAGTTATGCCTGTAGTGGGTGGTGGTCTTGGCCATCATGATCATCGCGGATGTCCTTATGAGAGGAATGCATGGCTGATAAATTTTGTTTTTAAAACACCTATAAGTATCTTAGAATTCTCAAATAAGTACCTTAAAACACCTGAAAGTATCAATACTGATGTTATGAAATCGCTTTGTACATCTTTGTACCTGAAAATAATCACATTTTCGTAGATGATGGAAAGAATTAGAGAAACATGAGCTATCAATGAACGGAAGAACATAAGCCGTAAATATCATGAATTTTTCGAAAAAGATACAACGGCTCACCGGCAGGACTTGAGCCTGCAATCTCCGCTCCAGTACAACGGCGCGTTAGCAAATTTCACCACGGTGAACGTGATGAAACCGGCAAACCCGAGCAATCGAGCTCTACCGATAAATTGCTGGACCTTCTATCGAAAACACCATGTATATCCCGCATGTGATCTTTCCCGCTATTGACCTGGGGGAGGAAGACTGAAATCGCTGTATCGTTTTCTGTATCGTTTTTTTACTGTTCGGCAAAAAACCAGCATTTGTTGAAAAGATTTGTAATCGTTTAAATTTTAACTTTAGATGATCAGTTTTGTGTAGCGAGTCATGTAACTCAGTTGTTTAAGTGTTACATTTAAGTCTTCTGAGTTAATTGCTGCAGATTCAAAAGTAAACATCGAAATCGAATACAGTAGCTAGCAGCTAGATTATCCAATACTAGTTTGTCAACTTTGTCGTAAATATAAACTTTGAAGTATATAAACATGCTTTTCGGTCCATGGGAATCACCCAAGATCTAAATCTGTTATTAAAGAAATTTTTAAAAACAACCATTGATCAAACAATTTTTATTTATCTGCTTCAAAAACTTCAACGAAATTTGAGCGACTTAATACGCCTAAACATGCAAAAAATTGCCAGAGTGAAACGAAACCTTTTTAAATAAATGTTCAATGCAAAACAAGTGCTTTTCAGCATCAAAAAAGTTTAATTGAAAATCTTTCAATAAGAAAGTAAAATTTTGAACTTTCGCACTGGTCGGTAGATTGATGAGAGAAATTTGACGTTTGAAAGATTTTTTTCTTTTTTTATTCAGTCTTCCTCCCCCAGCTATTGACCTCTCTTGTTTCTCTAACCCCACCCATCACCTGTGTAACTGGTCCCCTCGAAACCTTGAGCAGCACTGATTGCTTCTACATCAGATCGTAAGTTGCGGCAAACCTGAAGCAATTGACCATGTGCTGGCTCGGCTAAAATCCCAAGTCGATGGGTGGGGTTAGAGAAACAAGAGAGATCAATAGCGGGAAAGATCACATACGGGATATACATGGTGTTTTCGATAGAAGGTCCAGTAGTTGATCGGCAGAGCTCGATTGTTCGGGTTCGCCGGTTTTATCACGTTCACCGAGGTGAAATTGGCTAACGGCGCCGTTGTACTGAAGCGGAGATTGCAGGTTCAAGTCCTGCCGGTGAGCCGTTGTATCTTTTTCGAAAAATTCATGATATTTACGGCTTATGTTCTTTCGTTCTTTGATAGCTCATGTTTCTCTAATTCTTTCCATCATCTACGAAAATGTGACCTGAAAGTATCTTTTTTTTCCTGTTGGGGAGAAAGTCCACTGTGACCATTAAAAGTTGATCTATTGTGGTATTACCTCGCGTTATTATTTTTACTTTGCTATGTTACCTGCACTATTGGTTTAAGTTGCAGTTGTTTACCGGTAGCACTACGAGCACACACGGCACTAGGTAGGATCTCCAAGTGCAATCTAAGTTCTCTTGAAAAGATACATCCACAATCCACATGCATGTGCTGCATCATTGAGGCGTACAATTCCAAGGTATACCCGGCTAGCATTTCACTAATGCTAAAACCACCAACCTTCATCATACTATGTGTGCGAGGTTATGTCACGATCGGGATTCGATCACCAAAACAACCAAAATCAGCGTGGCGACGAACGTGTTAGAAGAAGTTGCATTAAAGGCGCTTAGAAGTCCCATTATCGGTATTTTAACCTGAACGTGAGTCACCTGAAGTTCGCTCAAAACATTTGTTCAGCCAAATGTGAACTTCGGAGTGGCATCATTAAGTAAGAACGCGACTTTTGGTTGCTTGGGTAGTATCATCTGCAGTTCTTCAAAGAAAATGTGTGAAAGTCCGTCAAAATGAAGAAAATCAACTTTATAGTGCAGTCGGTACAAGTGCTTTGAAAGTCAAATGGTGGATGGTGTCAAATTTCGATACAAACTTGAGGGTCGTTGAGCGAGCCTTTAGAATTATCCAAATGAGCAGCTATTTGCAAATATTTGGTATGGAGAACAAGGAACGATTCCAGCCTTCAAGGTTTTGATTCCGGAACATTCCTCTTGTTTTTGGACCACTCTTGTGTATAGACATTACAAACAAAAATTCAAGAACTAGAGACGAACCAGCCAAAGGCTGAAAATCTCTCTAATAAAGGTAAAACAAAATTCAAGAACTTGTGGACGCTTATCGATATTCTGCATGTATATAAGGGTAGCAGAAAAATGGGTCATGTCGAATTTTGAAAATCGACCATAAACATTTTGTGAATTGGCTCAAAGTAATGATCTGTACATTCCTCAATCGGACTTGATTTAGGGCTGCCTCAAAGCGCTCAAAGTTTCGGTTTTTTGACCCTCAAATCGAAAAAAATCAAAATTTTAACTTTGGTTCCAAATGACTTAAAATGCATAAAACTTCAAAATGTGGTATTATTCTGGAAATTTTTTATATGTTTAAAATTTTAAAAATCTCCTAAGAGTGGACCAAAGGAAATTCAGAAAACTTAAATTCAAATTTTGATACAAAATGACTAAGAAATGCATGAGGATTGAGTAGGCGTTGTCCTAATGGCAATGTTTGCGTTTTTTTTGGGTCTGTATTTTTTTTATTTATTCAGTTGTTTTTAATAGTTATTTTGTTATTAATTGTTTGAAAATATGTTCAAAGAGGCTGAGTAGGCGTTGTTTGAATAAAAAGTAGCAAATTTATTGCTCCTGCCAAATTTGATACCGAAAAAATGTAAAATTGGTGAAATAGTGAATAGTGAAAAAGTTCAAATCAAGCATCAACTGGTTCAACCTAATGTACAACGTCTAAACCATGCAAAATTTCAATCTTCCCGAAATTCTGTCAGCTGTTCCATGAGGCAGAGTGTTTCTCCTGTGTAATTGAAGAATCTTGTGTAATTCTAGAATCCTTTTCAAATGGTAAGATGTTTAACTCTGTTATTTGGGATTTGCGGGGGGATTGGACAGGTCATCAAACGACCAGAAAACTGATATACAATGGATTGTGGGTTCAAGCCAGTCTGAGTATCTCGGCAAATTTGGAATCTTGAGTAGGTTACTTAGACACCTTTGCAGAATTCTTTATTTGTTTCGAACAGTTGGAAGGGAGTAAGGTGAGTCAAACCTGTCATAAGCCAGTGGTAACGGACCCCTTGGTTGTGCTGCAATTATTGTTGATGAGTTAAGCATGAACAATATCTGAATGTGCGATCGAGACTTCCCGTACCGTCTCGGGTCGAAAGACCTATCAGCCACTGGTGGGTTCTCATACATACATACATACATACAATTGTTTGAAAATATGTTCAAAGAGTGACCGGATGTCTAGTGAAACACTGATCACTGGAAGTTTTTCGAACGTACTTGTGGATAGTTCGTGTGTACAAAAAGTTTGCTATGGCATGTGTATTTTGTGCAACTTATGATGACTTTTGCTGGCTCGTGACTATCGTGGGTAGAAATATTTTCACTCCAAAAACTTAACCAAGTTTAGAAAAGAGTTGTCTCATAATGCCGATGAGTCGTTATTATTCAAGATCCTGCAGGCTCCGACGTGATAGTTGAGGTTATGTGTATCGAAAATGGTCCGTTTCACCAGAAAACTTTTGGTATAAATCATTGGTCGTGTATGGAAAAATAAGTTCTTTTGGTTCGGGCTATCGCAATAGCATGGATCGAAAGACCTTTCAGCCACTGCACACAGGGGAAAACGATAGAAAAAGGTGATCAAAATTGTTCACGCCAAAACGAAGCGTTTTAGACCTATAGTGTCTTCAGGACATTTTACCTACATTACAAGGACTTTAAAATGAGTCTTTGAAAAAAGTGATTAAATCACCTAGTAGTGAGATAGAAAAATTATTTTTTGTAATTTTCATTTTAGAGCTATAATGTGTTCAGCAAGTTTTTAGATTGTAAAGAGTTAAGTAATTTTGTTGAAGACGTCAACATCGTAAGAGCTAACCATAAAAAGTTAGAAAGGTTCAAAAATAAAAATTTTTTTTTTTCAAAAATTTCAGTTTTTTTACTCTATCTTTCCAGGAAGAGCTTATACATGCAAAGTATGTTTGAAAGAGTTTTGAGTTATTTAAAATGGAACAGTTTTGTGGAACATAGCAAAACAAAATTTTTAGGCTGAAACGAGATATATAGAAAAAACTAAGAAAAAATAGCTATTTTCAAACAACTGTATCTTCCTAGTTCGGTTGAGTTCGGTTAATGTTTTGGTTGCATTATGATCAGGCAGGTCTAACGTTTATAACAATATATAATTTTCAACGTTAAACCGTTTATTTTTTAGCTTTATAAGTCAACTAAGCTTGTGACTTTCATACGTTTTTACAGCAAATATTAATTCTTTTTTTTTTTATTTATTCAGAACGAATGGATTTTACTGAGCTATAAATAAAAATAAATTCAACAATCCACAGCGACAAGAAAGGGACAAGGTTGAAAATTTTTTCGATGGAAGTTTTAATAACCTCATACGCGTGCGAGAGAAGGATGTGGATAAAGTTCTAACCAAAAAAAAGTTGCTCATTGCCAGTTTTACTATTTGCCCTAAAAATCTATAAAAGCCACTTGCTTAGTTGACTTATAATGCTAAAAAATAAACAGTTTAACGTTGAAAATTATATATTGTTATAAACGTTAGACCTGCCTGATCATAATGCAACCAAAACATTAACCGAACTCAACCGAACTAGGAAGGTACAGTTGTTTGAAAACAGCTATTTTTTCTTAGTTTTTTCAATATATCTCGTTTCAGCCTGAAAATTTTGTTTTGGTATGTTCCACAAAACTGTTCCATTTTAAATAACTCAAAACTCTTTCAAACATACTTTGCATGTATAAGCTCTTCCTGGAAAGATACAGTAAAAAAATTGAAATTTTTGAAAAAAAAAAAAATTTTTTATTTTTGAACCTTTCTAACTTTTTATGGTTAGTTCTTACGATGTTGACGTCTTCAACAAAATTACTTAACTCTTTACAATCTAAAAACTTGCTGAACACATTATAGCTCTAAAGTGAAAATTACAAAAAATAATTTTTCTATCTCACTACTAGGTGATTTAATCACTTTTTTCAAAGACTCATTTTAAAGTCCTTGTAATGTAGGTAAAATGTCCTGAAGACACTATAGGTCTAAAACGCTTCGTTTTGGCGTAAACAATTTTGATCACCTTTTTCTATCGTTTTCCCCTGTGTGCACTGGTGGGTTTTCCTCATGTATGTACGTATACAAAATTACTAAGAAAGCATAAAACGTCAAGATCTGATGTTATCTAAAAAAGAATTTTTTGCCCAAAAATCGACTTTCTGAGATCGTTTTTCGGAAAACCAAGTCCCAGAAAGCCGATTATTGGCCAAAAATTTTTTTTCTGGATAACATCAGATCTCGACTTTTTATGCATTTTTAAGTCGTTTGGCATCAAAATTCAAATTTTTATTTTACGAATTTCTTTGATCCTTATTTTTCATTTGATCGAGATAACATCAGATTTTGATGTTTTATGCATTTTCAAGTCATTTGACATCACTATTAAAATTTGTATTTTTCAGTTTTCCAGGGAGGGACCCTTTTTGTAATCTTTTAGGGTAAAAAATAAGCTTTGAAAAAAGCACAAGTCAGTTTAGGCTAATCTACAAAATGTTTATGGTCAGTTTTCGAAAGTCGATCATGAAATTTTTCCCATACATTCATTGCCACCCTAATCTATAGCTTCACTCGATCTACTACAGATTTATTTAAGTCTACTGTAAATTATTATTTTGTTCGAACTTTCGCCTTTTTTTCATATCTAACTGTTGTCTTATATGAAATGTTATATCTGGAAAAAACCTCATTACAACAGTTTTTAATAGAATAGCAAAAAATCATTTGAGGTTTATCATCAAATGTATAAATCATTTGAAACTAGAATGGAACTTGTTGGGTGTAGTCGACAAAGTCAACACTCATTGCTCAACTAATGATTATAATTGGCTTGATTTACTTGGATTCTTTTAATGGAGGAATACTTAGCTGAACATTCCTTGAAAAGGCATGGTGAGAAAATGGTCGGTAATGAAGGTCCACACCAGTTAGAAGAACACTCTCCAACACCATCCTCGCCGAGCATAATTATAATTTTCCACAATTTCCATCCGGATGCCAAGGGTTTTTTTTATGCTTTTACTTTAGCTTTTCCCGCGCGTTTTTCAACGACGCGACGTTTTCTGAAGCGTAGTTTAATTGGGTTTTTGCTACCTTTTCTCGGGGTGATGAATTTTCTCAATTGAAATTCACTAACTCCATCCTCTTCGGGGAGGGAGGGCACTTTAAACTGCCCTCCACTCTTTTAGAAGTCGCCTTTTCATCCAGGTCCCGTTGCCAAGCTCGCACAATTGATGGCTGGTGCAGCTTTTTTTTATTCGCTCACGTTCCCGTGTTCCTGTTCTGGTTCGAATGAAATTGATCTTTGAAGTAGGTACCTCTTACTATGTGCTTCGGGAAAATCACATCCACTTGTGCAGAATGCAATCATGCAACTGCAAATGGGAACTCTCGGAATTCAATTACTGACGCGAGCGAAAAGGATTGTGACGTTTATCGGTTCTTGCTTTCCCATACTGCAGGCATGGCGCTGAATTTTAAGTGTTGTTTAAATGTTATTTACATGATTGTACCTGTTGAATGTTGAATGACTTTAATCAGAAACTGCATTAAAACACCATAAATTGAGATGAATTCGATGAACTCCATTGACAATAGCTTAGATGAAAACAGCAGTTCCGAATTTAATTGGATTAGCAGAATCGATAAGCAAAACTGTACTTCTTTTCAGTTTAATTATCTTGGTCTATTGACACACCTCCGATCTGGCTCAGTCTCAGAGTCTCGTGCCGCTGCATAATTTATTGACCTTAATCGTTCCGGGTTTTTATTTTGCAACTTTTCCTTATAACGGTTGTCGGAGGAATGGTGTAGAATTTCAGCATCCCGCGAGCCTTTGGTTCTGCTTTTCCGTTTGCCTTCTTCTGAGCATCAGTAACTGCAAAAGGATCAGCCCGACACTAATCTTGCCAATTTGAAATTCAAATAGACCACCACCACGCTGTCCCTAGAAAAGTCAAACGAAGATCCGGAGGGTTTATCTTCAAGCTATTGACAACGACATTTGGCTTCCAACAAATGGAATGAAATTAGCGGAAACTTTGCAAACGCAATTAAATCTCATTTGTGGATAGTAGAATTGCCCTTAGGCTTTCGGGGCTTTCGGAGCTCTCGAATATCATTTAAAGCTGTTTAACTTAATCTCAATGATCACCTTCACCATCAGTGTTTTTGTTTCGATTTTGATTAAATTTCTGTTTATCACATCGATTGACATAGTAGAAGAATAAGATTATTTTTTTTTTTTTTTTTTTTTTTTTTTCAGGGATTTTCATCCTATTGGATGATTCATCCCATGTACCCAAGAATAAGATTATCAAACTGCACCCTCTTTCGAAAAAAAAATCAAAATAGAAAAACCCACCCTCAGCCAAGCAAATCGGGTGCGCTCTTTCCGAGGACACGAAATTGAAATATGATAAGCTTTCATTAATGCTATCATTCATTTCACATTTTTCAATTTGCCTTATCAAAATGGCAGAAAGCAAACCGGCAAGCAAGGACAAAATAAAATGGGTACCTATCCTTTTTTCTCTTTGCGCAAGGAGGACCAAAAATGAAGGAACAACATTGAACGATGCGCCATATTCGGTAAGAGGATTTCGGTACCCTTGGCGAAATTTTTCCTGTTTGGGGGAAAAAATTTAACATTTTCTATCGTAACCGAAAAATGTGTCACTAAATAGCTTTTTCTTCCTGTTTGAGATGGTATATGATATTGTTATATAACGACAGCAAAGAGGACGACGACAACGCCAGGGTCGGTCTTATCTTCGCTCCTACTCATCCCATTTTAATGAGATCTCGAAAAAGCCATTATGTTCATCGAATCATGGCGTATGACACGCTTTTTTGAAGGTGCTTTTACTTTTCTTACTAGGAGCTGCATTCGGGATTTTTTTACTGATCGTTTTGCCTCAAGATGGCACGTCATGTTTAAAAAAAATCCAATCAATAAATCATTTACTAAAAAATGTTGACTGCTTGAAATAACGCATTATTACACAAATCTCAAACTTTCATCAAAAGAAAAACGCTAACGAAAATATTTTTTGTACAAAAAAGCCAAAGTCTAAAAATCGACGTATTTCCGTTAATATTGCATTTTTTTTTTAAATTATGTTTTGTAATTAGGATTATTTTTTCCTCAATGTTATGGAGCTGATACACCCAGCTTTTTATAAGGTGTTTCGCAACAACTAAGATAAATATTGTAATTTGAATGAATTTTAATTTACTTACAAGTACTGTTACATATAAAGTGCGATAACACAAGGCAACAAAATTCAAATTTTTATGAGGTGCCGAAAAGTTTTAAAATAGGTTTTGACTTATTTGGAGACACAATTTAAATAGAAATGCAATTATGTTTATACGAGCTCTGGTTTTCAAAATAACTTTTGAAAGTATGTAAAAATTCATTAAAAAAAATTGTGCACTTATTCGGCAAAACTGTAGAATTAAACATGACTTTGAAAATTAAAGTTTTTACCTTATAATCAACTTTACCGAATACCGCAAGTTATTTTGACTTGGAAGAAATTTTATTTATTTTTGAATTTTTCCCCGCTCAGTTAAAACGGAATTCCAGTGAAATTTCAAACCAAAATGAATTACAGATATTTTTTAAAGTATAAGTTAAAAAGCTTTGAAGTTTTCAACCAAGAAGTGAAACTGTTTTTCTTTAATCGCCTCATCAGTTAAACTGGATGCGGTAGATAAACTTTGACAAAAACTTCGAGTTCAGGGCGCCAAAATCTTCTAAAACTAGCTATAAAACATTGATGGAAGATTTGAATCCAATAGAGTGTGAAGTTATTGAATTCAAATTTGGAGTGACTACGAGCAAGCACTAAATTTCTATTGAGTTTTGAACGGAAATGGACAAATTTTATGTGAAAACCAAATAATCAGGCAAACTTAGGCTTATTTCCAAAAATCAGGAAAAAAACGAGGCTTATTAGATTATCAGACAGGCCTTCAAAAATCAGGCAAATCCTGAAAATCCAGGCACATTGGCACCTCTGGTGGTGATAGAGAAAACAAGAGAGATCTTTAGGGGGTAAGATCACATGCGGGATACACATGGTGTTTCGATAGAAGGATAGCAGTTGATCAGCAGAGCTCGATGTGTACGCTTATGTCGGTCGACTTCATCACGTTCACCGTAGTGAAATTGGCTAACGCGCCGTTGTACTGAAGCGGAGATTGCGGGTTCAAGTCCTGCCGGTGAGCTGTTGTATCTTTTTCGAAAAATTCATAATATTTACGGCCTATGTTCTTTCTTTCTTTGATACCTCATGTTTCTCTAATACTTTCCATAACTTTCAAAAGTTTGATTATTTTCAGGTACAAAGATGTACCAAGACAAATTCATAATATTTGTATTGAGTATATTTATAGTATAAAATTAAACAACAAAACGTTTTGTTGAAACCATCCCCCGTTCGTTTTCTGCGTGTACACGCTAACCGCTTTTCTGTCAACCTTTGTACGGAAAACTGCGACTGCAAAACATTGCACGAAATCCAATTTTCTATTAAAGGAATAATATATTTCCAAGTCAGATGACAAATATGCTTCTCAGATATATATAAAATCGATTTTAAACAAGAATAAATTCATGATTTTTCTAATAATTTCATGCATTCATTTTACTTTCGACTAGCTTTTCAATTTTCAGAGCACTGTGCACCAACGGCCGACGAACAACGACTGCCGACAGCCTGCTGATGCCGTTTTCACACATACATACATACATACACTGCAAAAAATTGACATTTAATGAATATGTGCTTCCGCACATACGATTTTGAAATTCTTCTACTAGGTAATTAAATTTAAATGAAGTAAATAAAAACCAATATTTTCACACATAAGTTTTATGTGGGAGGAATATATCACCCCGGTCAAGTAAAATGAGCGTGTGCGACCAGCCAAAAATAATCGAATTTGTCGTCGATGATATTTTTCTGGTGTTCTCAAAATGGCGTTCGCAAAATTCGTTTGTTTTGCTCGCGTAGAACCGACAAAGAAAAACCTGATGGAATCCTGTTCAAAATGCCCTCGGTCGGAGGAAGATGGTTCCAATCGGTGGCCTCGGAGTGGGTGCAGTATTTTCGAGAGGAACAATGTCAGTTATTACCCGTGAAAATGGTCTTCGACACTTTGCCAAAAAAGTACACTTCCAGAAATCAGCGACCTTGTTCTATTTGGCCCGTACACCGATCCATGCAACCCCGCTATACATTCCGGAATAGACACGGATGGCAATTAAGATTTCATGATGAGCGGAGGAAAGGGCCAAATACCCGCTGGCTTGTTCAGGCAGTATTGTTTGCGGAAGTTGTTTCTTCCAAAGTAATGCGCAGGTAAGCTGTTAGATTTTACGCTCTCCTAAACTAACTTTTATGAACAGTTTGTTTTTCGTTTTCCCAGAATCAATGCATCAAACAGAGAACGAAATACCTGAGAAGTAAGCAGAAGAATCATGCCACATTCGATGGAAGGACCAGAGCGCAGCAGTTGGTGAGCTTAATGCAAAACCGTGTTAAATATCTCGCCGGGTGAAATTGGAAAAAAAATTATTGCGAATGAGTCGGGTGAGAAATTAGCAAAAATAAAATTGACTATTAAAGGGTAATAAATTAAAATGATATCACTCCGTCTTATGATTTTCAATAGAACAGTAACATGAACTTAACATTTCCAAGGAAAAATGATTTTAAATTTATTATTTTTTACAAATGACAGCCATATGACAAATTTTATAACTTTTATTCATCTTACCACATACAGTTTATGTGTCACCCACACATAACGTTTTCGATGTTTTCGACTATATGCGGGACACATATTCTACATATGAGACACAAATTGCAAAAATCTATATAGGCTCACACATAGCCACAATGTGTCGATTTCGTTGAGTGTAGGGGCCGTTCAGATACCACGTGGACAGAAAAATGAGATTTTTTGACACCCCCCTCCCTCTCCGTGGATAAGCGTGAACATTTGGCAAACCCCTACCCCCCTCCCTGGCTGTCCACGTGGACAGTTTTGAAATAATTTTTTTTTTTCAAAAACTCATTTGACAGTTAGAAAACACTACTTTTTGCCTATTTGTATTGGAATGGCTGATTTAAAAAAAAAGAAATAGCTTTACCTGATATAAAATAATTTTAATTTTTTTAAATTTCTTAACTACCCCCTGCTCCGTGGACAAGCGTGGACATTTCCATACACCCCCCCTCCCCCTAAGTTGTCCACGTGGTATGTGAACGCCCCATACATACTTCCATTAGTTGAATTACATACCAAGGTTCTGCAAAAAAAAAACTGTCTATATTTTATTCAATCCTTGATAGAAAATGTAAGTCGTTTGGAGTAGGTTATAATTTTATATTTTTTTTTCCATGTTTTCCTGCAGCCAACGGTATTTTTGGTAATTTTCCCATAAGGAAGTGTGTTTTTTAAATCAATTCGAAGATGGCAGATGCACTAGCAAGGAAGATTCATTTCAGCTTTTTTCCTTTTTTAATTGCAGTTTGACATTTAAAAAAATACTAAGCAGTTATTAGGATTCAATTGTGGATAAATTATATGCGGAATGTTGACATATGCAATTTTCAAAGATTACCACCCTTCCATGAGTCAGTTCTTCCTACGGCCCTAACGTATATAAATGTAATGTATTTTTATGTTTCAAAAATACGCCATTAATAAGTAATTGTAGTGTTATTTTTTGCGTAATTTTGGTGTTATTTCCTTGTCACTTTGGTTACATTCTTGTATACTTTTAAGTCAGTTTTTTACAACTTTATAATAAAGTTGTTTAAGTTATATGGAAGTGAATCATAATTTGAATGCAGTTTTGCGTCATTTCTGCCATTTTTGCAATTTAAGAAATATTTTGATATTTGTAATTTTTGTGATTTTTGTAATTTCTGTCACTTTTGTCACTTTTGTCATTTTTGCAATTTTTGTAATTTTGGTAATTTTTGTGATTTTTGTAATTTTTGTATTTTGTAATTTTTGTATTTTTGGAATTTTTGTAATTTTTGTCATTTTACAAATTTTTGTTATTTTTGTAATTTTTGTATTTTTTATAATTTTTGTTATTTTTATATTTTTTGTAATTTAAGAAATTTTAAGTTTTTTGTAATTTTTATAATTTTTGTAATTTTTGTATTTTTTTAAATTTTTTGTAATTTTTGTATTTTTTGTAATATTTGTTATTTTTGTACTTTTTGAAATTGATGTAATTCTTGTAATTTTTGTAATTTATTTAATTTTTGTATTTTTTGTAATTTTTGTAAATTTTCGTCATTTTTGTAATTTTTGCAATTTTTGTAATTTTTGTAATTTTTGTAATTTTTGTCATTTTTGTCATTTTTGTCATTTTTGTCATTTTTATCATTTTTGTCATTTTTGTCATTTTTGTCATTTTTGTCATTTTTGTCATTTTTGTCATTTTTGTCATTTTTGTCATTTTTGTCATTTTTGTCATTTTTGTCATTTTTGTCATTTTTGTCATTTTTGTCATTTTTGTCATTTTTGTCATTTTTGTCATTTTTGTCATTTTTGTCATTTTTGTCATTTTTGTCATTTTTGTCATTTTTGTCATTTTTGTCATTTTTGTCATTTTTGTCATTTTTGTCATTTTTGTCATTTTTGTCATTTTTGTCATTTTTGTCATTTTTGTCATTTTTGTCATTTTTGTCATTTTTGTCATTTTTGTCATTTTTGTCATTTTTGTCATTTTTGTCATTTTTGTCATTTTTGTCATTTTTGTCATTTTTGTCATTTTTGTCATTTTTGTCATTTTTGTCATTTTTGTCATTTTTGTCATTTTTGTCATTTTTGTCATTTTTGTCATTTTTGTCATTTTTGTCATTTTTGTCATTTTTGTCATTTTTGTCATTTTTGTCATTTTTTTCATTTTTGTCATTTTTGTCATTTTTGTCATTTTTTTCATTTTTGTCATTTTTGTCATTTTTGTCATTTTTGTCATTTTTGTCATTTTTGTCATTTTTGTCATTTTTGTCATTTTTGTCATTTTTGTCATTTTTGTCATTTTTGTCATTTTTGTCATTTTTGTCATTTTTGTCATTTTTGTCATTTTTGTCATTTTTGTCATTTTTGTCATTTTTGTCATTTTTGTCATTTTTGTCATTTTTGTCATTTTTGTCATTTTTGTCATTTTTGTCATTTTTGTCATTTTTGTCATTTTTGTCATTTTTGTCATTTTTGTCATTTTTGTCATTTTTGTCATTTTTGTCATTTTTGTCATTTTTGTCATTTTTGTCATTTTTGTCATTTTTGTCATTTTTGTCATTTTTGTCATTTTTGTCATTTTTGTAATTTTTGTCATTTTTGTCATTTTTGTCATATTTGTCATTTTTTTCATTTTTGTCATTTTTGTCATTTTTGTCATTTTTGTCATTTTTGTCATTTTTGTCATTTTTGTCATTTTTGTCATTTTTGTCATTTTTGTCATTTTTGTCATTTTTGTCATTTTTGTCATTTTTGTCATTTTTGTCATTTTTGTCATTTTTGTCATTTTTGTCATTTTTGTCATTTTTGTCATTTTTGTCATTTTTGTCATTTTTGTCATTTTTGTCATTTTTGTCATTTTTGTCATTTTTGTCATTTTTGTCATTTTTGTCATTTTTGTCATTTTTGTCATTTTTGTCATTTTTGTCATTTTAGTCATTTTAGTCATTTTTGTCATTTTTGTCATTTTTGTCAATTTTGTCATTTTTGTCATTTTTGTCATTTTTATCATTTTTGTCATTTTTGTCATTTTTGTCATTTTTGTCATTTTTGTCATTTTTGTCATTTTTGTCATTTTTGTCATTTTTGTCATTTTTGTCATTTTTGTCATTTTTGTCATTTTTGTCATTTTTGTCATTTTTGTCATTTTTGTCATTTTTGTCATTTTTGTCATTTTTGTCATTTTTGTCATTTTTGTCATTTTTGTCATTTTTGTCATTTTTGTCATTTTTGTCATTTTTGTCATTTTTGTCATTTTTGTCATTTTTGTCATTTTTGTCATTTTTGTCATTTTTGTCATTTTTGTCATTTTTGTCATTTTTGTCATTTTTGTCATTTTTGTCATTTTTGTCATTTTTGTCATTTTTGTCATTTTTGTCATTTTTGTCATTTTTGTCATTTTTGTCATTTTTGTCATTTTTGTCATTTTTGTCATTTTTGTCATTTTTGTCATTTTTGTCATTTTTGTCATTTTTGTCATTTTTGTCATTTTTGTCATTTTTGTCATTTTTGTCATTTTTGTCATTTTTGTCATTTTTGTCATTTTTGTCATTTTTGTCATTTTAGTCATTTTTGTCATTTTCGTCATTTTTGTCATTTTTGTCATTTTTGTCATTTTTGTCATTTTTGTCATTTTTGTCATTTTTGTCATTTTTGTCATTTTTGTCATTTTTGTCATTTTTGTCATTTTTGTCATTTTTGTCATTTTTGACATTTTTGTCATTTTTGTCATTTTTGTCATTTTTGTCATTTTTGTCATTTTTGTCATTTTTGTCATTTTTGTCATTTTTGTCATTTTTGGGACAATCTTCAAAATGTTGTCGGTTTTCGGCTATTCAATGATGGACTTTTCGCTATACATCGTATGCTATTATAGTGTAAACCTAAGATTGCATCACATAAGCCAAACACTTGAAAGCAAGAAGAACTAACTTCGATGAAAAAGTGATAAATTGATCCGTTCCTAAGTCCATATCTGCCTGCATTAAGCCATCCAGTCGGCCGACCTTTCCAAAAGTGGAGCTCATAATTCACCGCACCGATAGCGAGCGAATACTCCAATGCGTTCTCTAAAGTCCTGACTATGAAAGCTGACTTGCTCGACATCAGCAGCAGCAGAAGATACATAAACCTAGGCGGTATTCCACGCCGAATTGCTTTCTAATCACCTTTTCTGGGGCGTCGAAGATGAAGATGCTTCATTGGTTCCAGTTTTCCGACGTTCTAGTTAGGTCGGAACGAGCCACGACTAGTCAGTCAGTCTTTTAGTCAAGCCAGCCAGCCTGTGGTTGTGGTGCTAAGCTTCCAGCAGCCCAGCATCCACCCAGTATCAGCTGCTGACCGGGCATGAAATGGGAAATTAATCTGGATTTATGTACTTTCGATGGCAGCTAGCAGCGTGCTTACATTCTCGAGTACGTCGGATGCTGGCCTGGTCTGGCAGGGATGCTCTTTTTAATTCCACTCAATGTAATCAACTTGAAATGTGCTTCATTACCGGCGAACGACGTACAAGCCGTTTTTCGTTAGACGTTTTCAATGGATCAAGCCAAGATTGTTGTATATGGTTCGTATTGACCATTTATAATAATAAAAGGTTTCTGAAAGTCTGATTGAAAATTAATGATTACATTTATCCTGTTATGCACAACATTCAATCATTCAGGTTCTCGTTTACTGGTTCCAATATCAGAAGCTCAGTTCAAAAAGCTTTCGAGGGCAGCCAGCAGTTTTCCAGAGCTGCCGAGGTCCAAGGTCCATGTGGGACCAATCAATTAGCCATCGACCGAATAGCCCGGATGTCCGGATCCGACAGGGGATTAAATCCTTGATGTTTTAAGGTTGCACTTCACAAAAAATACGACCGAAATAAGCTTCCGTAGATTGTTTACAACGTTCACACAACATGATTCACCCAAAACCATTTCAGGGTGAGAGCTTGATGAATGTGCTCGGATTAAGAATTGCAATTTATCAAATGAATCTCCCCAATAAATATAAATTCTTAATTGGGATTAAAATCGAGGGGAGACCTAACCCAATAGTCTTTTTTAGACTTTCTACCCCAGGCCAGGACTAAACTCTAAGGGTTACCTCACCCTAGATCGGACAGGAAAATTATCTCGCAATCAGCACCGGAAAGCTGAATGCTTGTAGCTGAAAATATGGATACTGTGGATAATCTTCCAACAAACGACATTGCAAAATACATATGCTATCCGGATGATACCATAAACTGAAAAGATTATTGATTGATTCTGCAATCGTATCGAAAAACCTTCCGTATTGAGCCAATTGGGTTGCTTCAAATTTGATGATTACAAATAAAGAATTAGGTCAACTCTTAATTATGGTTCTTAATTTTGTTTCTTCTTTTTGACTCAGAATATTGCTTCTGGAAGTGAAAATGATTCAAACAAAAATTACAAACTGGCAAAAATGACAAAAATAACAAAAATGACAAAAATGACAAAAATGACAAAAATTACAAAAATTACAAAAATTACAAAAATTACAAAAATTACAAAAATTACAAAAATGACAAAAATGACAAAAATTACAAAAATTACAAAAATGACAAAAATGACAAAAATGATAAAAATTACAAAAATATAACAAAATTACACAAACCAATTCGTCCAGCAAACGGTTAAAGCTTTCAATGACTGCCCACTTGAATCAATGCTTCAAAATCGGATTGATTTTCCTTCCTTTCATTTCGCACCCGGAAATGAAAAATGTAGGGCATCGTATTTCCGGAATGATCTGGGAACCGACTCGGACTTGACTATACTTAGAAACAGATAGAGATAACAAGTGAAAGAAGGCAGAAAGCATAATCGATCGACGGAGTCTGCCTTGCCTACCTCGGTACGTATGGCTGTTTGTGAAAGAAGCTTCATATCGATGAGATGTTAAACAAACCCCTCTACTCAAAGACACACAAACGCACAGCTACAAAGCCTGAATGGGCTCGATGAATCACAAATGAGATCCACCATGAATAATTTATGACTAGGATACACTTTATACTATTGCCGATTTAAGGGATGATTTATACGAAACGATACAAACTCTCTTCATGTTTTTTTCTAACGACATCGTTTATCAACCATTAAGAACGACAGCTTCACTTTTCATCAGAAAATCATTGGAGTTTGAATATTTGTTGGGAATGTTGAGATGGATTTAAAGTCATGAATAGGATTTACAAATTCAATTCGACAATGGTTCATTGTTTTCATTGCCGCTTGTTGGCTACGCATCACATAAATACAGACAAATTTAACAAAACACAAACCGAATTACCAAATGTTACGCGGCAAATGGATGCGAGGCCAAATGAATGCTAGGCTAAATGGATGGTACACCTAAAGGATTAAAACTTTCTTTGGCGGATGGATGCTCTGCCGAATAGGCGTTAGTCCAAATGCATGTTAGACCGAAAAGATGCTAGGCGGAAAGATCGTGAGGCCGAATAGTCATCCCGAGCAGACATTTATGGCAAAATTATAGCAAATTTTGCTATCACGCCCTGAGAGCCCAGTTTGCTCTCATTTTGCTTGACATAAGGTGGTACACAGCAAAAATGAGAGCACAAATTTTCATACTTGGTTAGCAAAGTGATACCAAATTTTGCTAAAACTGAGACCCAAACTACACCTCGTTTTCCGAGAGCTTGGAGAGCAGAATGATGCCAATATTAGGCGTCGCACATTATTTAATAAAAGCAAATTTTGGCATTATTATGCTATCAAAACTTTCACAAAAACGACAGCATAACGAGGTGAAAATAAGGCTTCATCACAAGCAAAATATGGCATTACTTTGCTTTCCGCGTTTGATAATTTTGGTTTCATTTTTGCGTTTTGTACTACCTTAAATCTACCAAAATAAAAGCAAATTTAACCCTTAAAGCGTGATAGCAAAATTTAGTTAAATTTTTCAATGTATCCATAATTTAGTTTGTATAGAGGTTGATTTGAAGAGGAAGAAAAAAAAATGGAAATAGAACGCTGATTCGCCGAAGATTAAACGCCTGGAGTTACACTACAAATCAAAATTATGCAATCATTGAACATAATTTGTTACTAGGAAGCGAATCTGCTTATATAAAGAAGAATAAGAAAACATAGGTTATATTAAATATCTGAGTATAGTCCACGTTTAAAATGGGCATGTGAATTATAACTCTAACCAGAAGAGCTTATTCTGAGAATCGATCAACGTGACTAGACGTGATTTTGTAAGGCACTCGAATAAAAGTTGTAAAAAAAAATTTAACGCTGATCTGAAAGGTGAATTGAAGCCCTCAGGATCAGAGAGGTGCAAGTGTCAAAATCATCAATTTTGAATTAAGAATACCTAATGATTTCTCATGTTTCAATGTACATCATCCGGTGCAAAACTCAGATTTTTTATAATTTTTTATCATTTGTTTGATTGAATTAAAACTGCTCGAATTCGAAAAATATATGAAAACTCGAGCACCTTCATAACTTTGAAGCGCGTTTTCTCGAAACTATCATTTAGGCACCCTTCTGATCCCAAGCGCCTGAATTTTGAGTCATGAAAAAGAAAATTAATTCTTGATAAAAACTAAAACCTAAACTAAAAACTAAATATTTAAACCAGACCATGAGTATGTGAAATCAAAATCTACATCTCATATTTGACACTAAAATTTAAATCTATTAGGTTGTAGGGGTGAACTTGACCCAACTCCCAAAAATTTTCGATAAAAATTAATAGGTAAATATGTAGAAACAACGAATCAAGAAACACATCTTTACGGAGTTTCTGTATGGAAAACTGACAGGAGGGACGAACATGAGGCGTTCAAAATAACCGAATCTGTCGAGTTTATTCGTTGAAAAAACAATAATAATAAAGGCAGAATAAACTTCTGCCTAGTACATTGTAAAAGCCAATGCTAAATTCCCAGAATAAGTGCTCAACCCGTTGCATAAGAAAAGGCGATTTTTGGAGACGTGAACAAAAAAAAAGAATCATAAAAAATTTTAGTTCGATATATTAAGTGCCCGAGCTTCAACTATATTTGTTGAAATTTTTAATGATTTGTTGCTTCATAAGGTAGCTGAATAAGAGGTGATCAAAAATAAGTCCTTTACCCTATATCTGATTGTTCATAAATGTTAATGTCTCGAAAAATCGCCTTTTCTTATGTAATGAGTTGAGCACTTATTCTGGGAATTAAGCATGGATTTCTTTAAAATACCAGGTAGAAGTATATTTATGTAGCTATAAATTTTAAAATTTATCGTGTGTGAATAAACCCTCAATGTACACAAAGTTAATTGCAATACGATTTAAAACAAATTTGGAAAATAGTATTGTTTTTACTTCTGGAATTTTTATCCTGTCAGACGATTCATCCCTACGAAAAACTGTATCGCTAATTAAATGTTATAAATCAAACGCCTGAAGTTATACTAAAATCCAATGTTACAATCCATGAACACAATTTGTTAAGAGCTATCCAAATATTACGTTACACGTTTAAGGGAGGAGTGGGTATTACAGCTTGTTACACTTTGTAGACTTTGGATAGAAAATCTGATCCGAATGGGTTACGTAGGGGGAGGTGGGTGGTTAAAAATGACCGGAAATTGTGTTACTTAATATTTGAATGGTCGCTAATGACAACTGAAGCTGCTCAATACAAGGAGGAGGAAACATTTTGTAATATTAAATATTTGATTAACCATACCATACCACATACGCGTTTGGAATGGGCATTTTCAATAGATTTAAGCATTACTATTACTGCATTAGTTTTAGGCAAAGTTCAACAATCTACTCAATATATGTTATTTGCCAAATATTGAATTCTTCCGATCTGAATTTGAAATGAGATATAAATTATGAGGTTTTAGTTCGACTTCTGTATTGGATTCTTGAACTTTCGCTTGTTCTTAGAAGCGAGGAGCTTGACATGACTTAATTATTTGGCACTAGATAACAAATTTTGAAGAATACTACTGATCTCGATCATAAACGAAAATGCATTTTTAATCGAAACTTTAATATCTGATTTAATTTCTGAGCCTAAGAAACGAAAATTAATTAATGTGAAATAGGAATCGGCGCCTCATATTTGAAATTTGAATCTGGTAGCTAGTAGGGGTGAAGCATGATACACATGTAGAATATATTTGAAAAAAGCAACGAGACTTGACCTCAACTCCGAAAAACGTTTGATCAACTGTCTTATATGTCATATATAATATATCATACGTAATGATTCGCAATAAAAAATTTCTTTTAGAACATTCCCGTAAACGCCCAAAGTTTATAAAATAGCAAGTATTGAATTCAAAGAACATTATTTGATAACAATTAACGAATCGGTTCAGAAAGAAAAGATGAGGAAAACATTGCACCTAAAATTTCTGAGTTGTTTTCCCAAGTACGTTTAAATGTGAATGACAAAAGTCATGTGATTTACAGCCTAGTTTGATGTTTGTAAAAATCCATGCTCAAAAAACGCACAGCATCTTAAATCCCGTCGTCTTAAAGTGAATTCAACTTAATTTAAAATTCTTCTTCAACTTACCTTTATATATGCCTCAAAATAACTAAGTGTCGATCTACACGGCATTTCCAACGATTTTGTTTCAATCTGTGGTACCAGATTACGATTCGGAATTTGCTGTCAATGTATTACATTGATAAATTTCGGGGATGTCCGTTATCCTAGTTCCGTTTTGCCGATGCAGGATGATTTCGACCTAGGAAGGAGTTCAATCTGTTCGATTGGATCCTCATATTTATCAGCTTTGTTTCAGCCCGAAAAGTTCCGATGTGGAATGGTGGGCCGCCTGGTTTCTACGTTCACACGACCTTTCTTTTAAGGAACAATTTCTTAATCCGCCCGGGGAATGTACAACAGCAGTGGCACTTTCAGCAGCTGGATTGGTCTTCATGAACGAAAGCACTTATGACGAAACCGATATTCCAGCTTCTGAATGCGGTTCCAATCACCCTTTCATTATTTTTAGTTAAATCTAGAAATAAAACCATGGAACATCATACCTACTAAATATAAAAGGTTTTGCTTACTCACCTTACCACTAAGGGCCAGCGATGGAAACGAAATGATTTCGATTCGATCAACGGTTAGTCGCAACGTCGCAAGATCTCGGTATGTTACAAACCAAGAGCGAACTCAATCCCGTCGGCAGCTGGATCGAGTTGGCATGATGATGGTTGAATACCTACATGCAACATTTTGGGAGTGATGTAGCTCCGAGAAGGATGCTACTCTCTATGCTCGGACTTGAATAAATTCCTACGTACGCGTCGCTCGCGTAGAGTGAGTGTCACTCTTGCACACGATTGGACCCGATCGCAAGTTGTAACACACCGTGATCGGGGAAAATCGAGACTTGTACACTTTGGGATTTACATCTTTTGTTGCAACCACTCCCAAAGTTCGGCACTTGTTGTAGGTAGGATGGCTAGGATTTGTTTTGCTCTCGAGTTACCCAACCGCCCGTGCATGGATAGATACAAAAAACATACGCACGGGCGTTGTTCTATGAGAAATTTTTTTGGAACTTTTTAAATCTTCCCATGCCGTTTGCAAAGTTTCCGTTAAATCTGATGTCGTTTGATATTTTATTTGTAGTTTGTAGTCGTTCCACTTGCCATAGAATGTGTTCAATTTGTATGATGTTAGATTTATTGGGTACGTTTTTTATTCTTGTTTCTCAACATTTAAAAACTGGTTCGATATGTTTTAGTAAATTAGCCGAAGCTGGCTTTGAAATGAGTAGGGCTAGGTGGGGTAATTATGAACAAAATTTCTTCATTTGGCACACTCACAGCCACCATATGTTTATTTATTATCATAAATTCTGAAAACCTGCCAATATTGAATGTTTCCGTGCTCTTCATCATTCTGTAGAGCAACTTTTTTTTTTGGTCGCAGCCTACGTCCTTGAGACGTCTGTTTATAATTACCCCGTCTGTTCATATTTACCCCCCTGTCTTGAGGGTAATTATGAACACGGATTACGAACTTGGTATAAAATTTTTGAAAAGTAACAGTTGTTATACGTTACATTTACCCATAGTAAGCAGTGTATGGTGATCTTTTACTTAAAAAATTATGTTCATAATTACCCCAAAGCCTGTTCATAATTACCCCGAACTATGTTCATATTTACCCCGAGACTTGTCCAATATGATTTATATGATGTCAGAAAATCTCAATTCAACACCAAATAATGAAAATAATTAGCAGTAATAAGAAAACGGGTTGTTTTATAAAAACTCAACTCAATTCATGTATAAAACTTATAAAATAAACAAATGTAATCACAATTTAGAGGTAAAACAACAACAAAAATAGCTATTTAGTGTTCTTTTGTATTGATTTTTTCTATATTTTGTTTCGGTAATTAAATTTTTTGTTGCATCTTTTACGTTTTGGTTAGTTTCTTTTTCTTTCGTATCTTTATGTCGTTGCAGATCATTTTTATTTGATTGGACCTCTCCATACGTGTGAAATTTTAGCCGAGTTAGGCTACTCGATAGTTTTTACATCCGTTTTAAATGTCCTGCGCAGCAAACATCAAGTTTTCACCAAAATGTCGTGGGTTAGGTTTTTCAGGTACGTTCGAGATATCATGAAATTTAAGCCTATACATATACAGAAAATTCTATTTTTTTGAAAGATGGTTATTTCACAAAAACACCCATAAAAATCTTCTTGGATCAGTGAACAGTCTTATTTTGCAAGGCTTGTCAATTCTATATGATCCACTGTTTTGAAAAATATTTACACTAATTAATCTTTTTAACGCCTGTACGAAATTTCACATTAGTAGCTCTATTTTCTCAAAACCAAATTATTACTGCAGAAATTTTCATCACCAAACTGAAAGAGAAAATCTTCAACCAAAAGATTTTCATTATGTACTAAATTTTAAAAATTGTATTCGAACAAATGAAGATTGAAAAAAGCAAAAAAGACTGCAAGAAAATAGATTTTGGATCTTTGTTATCCGAATGTAACCCATAAACAACTATTCTTTGCTATAATTCTCATGCTCTCAATAGCAGCACGATGTCCAAACATACAAGAAAATTTATCTTTTTGATCTTTGTTTTGTGGTCTTATTCATCTATTAATTTTATCACGGTTTTTCATATATTTTACTGTTGACCAAAGAGATTTAAGGTTTATAATAATGTTAAATTTCACGCGGTAATGAATAATAACTCGAGCAGCAAACCTTTTGTTAAAAAATGGTGAATTTTATTTTTAGTAAAATTAAAAATTTCTTCAAGTCTAGTCTATAACCTTGTTATTTATCAATACAAAAAAAAACTGGTTTTGGAAGGACGTAAAACCGTTATTCGGTGTTAGAAAATTATCCATGGGATACAGGTTTTCGGTTTCGGTATTACCGGTACAACTGTCCGTAAGCACCACTCACTAAACCTAAGAAAACATTGACTGCATTTTTTTTCTATCAACAAAAAGCAAGTTCTTATCACTATTTTTTAAACAAAATTAAGACTCGTTTAAATGTGGATCTAGCTTTTTTCAAAATTTCGGTTTTATGAACTTTTTTCACTCTTGAAGTTTTATTAAGTTTTAATAAAATTGTGTTCAAAACTTTTTTTCAAAGACTGAAAAGAACTGGCATAGCTTTTTTTTTAAATCCGAATCTTATTTTTGGAAAAAAAAAACAATTTCTCAAAAATTCAAAACTTAACACATTGCGGACTTAATTTAATTATGAAATTTAAAAAATTTGGTCCAGTAAGATCGTGGGATATAGAATGCCGAGTGTTGATGTTTCCTGGCTAAGATTTCTTCACGGTCCTGTGTTAAGGTCATACGGAAGAGGGGGGTATTTTTGTGAGAAATTTCTTACAAGGGAAGGAGGGGGAAGGGGGTGTGGAAATGCTTGGGTAATAAATGAATGGCCCCCTAAGTTGATGAATAAAACATTTGACCATCAAAAAGCCAAAGAAATGTCAGGAAATGTGTGTTCATAATTACCCCATAGGACGAAAACTTGGGGTAAATATGAACACTCATCTGTGAATCTGTGCGAATTAATTTTTTTTCAAATTCCTTCAAAATCCAGACAAAGCATCATTAACCGGATGTAAAACAGTCGACAACAACATTCTAGCTGGATTTCCTGTAGTCAGATATTCAAAACATTGAGCACTGTTCAAAACGATTTCCGTTCCACGGGGTAATGGTTTTTAAAAACATCTGAAATGATATCATTAAGATTTGAAAACAGATTGGAAACAGCTTAAAGCTATCAATCGAATGTTAAACTACCACTTTTGGAACTTTTTGTGTCCATTCATCCCCCACACCAGCGCGTATGGCACTTGTTCGGAATTACTCCGTGTTCATAATTACCCCACTTGACCCTATAAAAAAGAATCACTTTGAAAAATGCAAACAACTTTAGACAGTTTTATTGTATTAAACTGATTTTACAATAATTGTAATTGTTAAGAATAAATTTATACTAAGGTGCATAAATGCGCGAGGATTCAACGGAAATTTTGACCGCTATTTCAGAAAATTTGGTTAAAAAAAAATTCAGACAAAAACATCTATTCATTGCTTTGCTTCACTGTATCTCATTTAATTTAATATTTTGTCTGTTTTATTGGTTTTATAAACCAAGTTTGCCAATGTTGTGAAATTTTTAAATTTTCCCACTAGGTTATATTTCCTCTATTTTATCAATGCTGTCAATTTAGTCAGTTTGTTTACTTTTGTAATTTTTTTTTTCAATTGATTCCATTTTGCGAAATCGACCAATATGTATTATCAAAGCGATTTATTTTGTCCGTTTTTTTTAAATTCATTCAACTAATTAATTTGGTCATTTTGATGGTTTCTTAATTTATGGTAATTTTTAAGTTCTAATATTTTTGTCATTTTTTAAATTGTTGTCAATTTTCACAATTGGGTCAATTTTGTAATTTTGTAAACTATGAAAAAAATATCAATTTGTCTATTTTGTCTTTTGTGATACTTGAATTTTTTTCTTCAAATTTTGACGATTGTGTTAATTTTGCCAATTATGGAAGTTATGTCAATTTTTATTTTCTTCTACATTTTGAGCATTTTGTTGATTTTTTTAAATATGACCCATTCCAGCATGTGGTCACAACGTTTGCAACGTTCATATCAAACATTAAAAAAAACATACCTATAAGTTAAGAATTTAATTTGCTACAATATGAAATCAAAAGAATTTTTCTTGAACAAATAGTTATCCAAATTTAAGCAAAAGAAATCGTAACGTCACAACGCGCCACTTTTTCCACTTTTCAGTTTTTCAACAAAACGCATTTTTCTGCTCTTCTCTCCGATCAAATTTTAATGAAAATTTCAGAAAAGTATCGATTCATTACAATCAACGAATCTCTGTATTATCACAAGGCCCATTTCGATAAGGGTTATGGTAAAAAAAAAGATATTGTGTTCAAAAATTAGCTTCTGGTGGGTCAGTTACAAAAAAAAAAAAATGATCGTTAATCGACGCTCATATACCTATTTAAAAGCTTAATAACTGTTTTATGATAACTCTAATCGAAATTCGTTCTTCAGATGAAATTTTGTCATAATTAAAGCTTAAAACATTCAAGTTAATAGACAAATCGGTTGATAAAGTTCAAATTTATTGGTGAAAAACTTTTTTTTTGTTCTTCACGAACAAAATCCTTGTAATTCCATACAAACTTCAGGTTTCCATAATATACTCTGGCCCTAATTTTGCATGGAACCCTGTGCTAGTGCCTTCATTTTATGGTTTTGTTATACCTTCAAAAGTCTCTCCGTGGGATTTAATGTGAATACGGGGCTCGATTTGGATTTTCTAGTAATATTCTTTGAGTTTGAAGTTTCAATAATGGAATGTTAAACAAAAAAAAATTATGAGAAATTTATTTTCCATCAAAGTCTTATGAATTTGTTCGACGGAAAAAATGTATCAATAAAATTTACCATGTATAAAGATTTTTGAATTTTGTTTGCATTTAATCCATAATATAGAAGATCATGATCTTTTTGCAAGATTTTTATTCAAGCCACAGATAACAATCTGCAGGCACAACGCTTAAAAATACATACCTTTATCACCGGTTCTAGAACGTGAAGTTGCTGTGGCTATTCTTAATCTAATATCATGTTTAAAAAATGTTCTTTTACAATCATTTAGCATTTTTTTATATAGCTAGTTTTTTGACAAAGTTTTGTTTGAAATAAAGAGTAATTGTTGAAATCAGTTAATTTTCATACTAAAGTTCTTAAATTTCAACAACAACAAACTCAATTCTTAAAAAAAGGTAAAATGAAGCTAAAGAAATAGCCATTCTAATGCTGAACAAATTATTTTCAAATAATGAAAAATAAAAATCGGTTCTCCAGAGGCGCTTGGAATGGGTCATATGTTTACCTGTTGCTATGGTCATAAAACAGAAACTGCCCCACCCCCTTCCCACCCACAATCGGAGGGATTTTTTTCAACAGTACAGCAATAAAACTCCGTGTCGCTATCTTTCTACATAATTGCGAACGAATCGAATCCAACGACTAACGAACGAACGACCCAGCAACATACAACAGAGCAGGATCATTCAAAAAATCATGATTATGAACACCATGATTCGATCCGATCGCAAGTTGTAACACATCGTGATCGGGGAGATTCGGGAGTTGTATCCTTCGAGATGCGTAGCTTGTCGTAACGACGCACAACAAGCCTTATACAAGATATGGGATAGCGTTGCGAGTGCACGCAACAGGATTTTTTCTGTTCTTGCGTCTTCGAATCTCTGGTCACTCGTCGCTCTCTGAGATCTCTCCATGCAACAAAGCAGAACACAGGGCGTCGTCTGCCAGTAGCAATTGGAACGAGTCCGAATGTTGGTCGTTCGCTGCTCACAATCCTTTGAAGCGATTTTTTTCCATCGCTGCTAAGGGCCTTTACTTTGGATCCAGCAGCTGTAATGAAATTTCTGGGGTCTGTATACGCGAGAATGCAGCATCTGATGTTTTCTATCCAGTGCAGTGTCCAGAATGGTTTCATTGTTCCGCCGCTACTGCTCTGTTTTTTGGTACCTTACACTTGAGAAACAAAAATGAAATTTCCGACACGCAAGTCGATCAACAAAAAGTGATTTTCGAATTGTTGTTGTTTATAAAATCGTACACGCTAGTTTTTATTTAACCAGACCATAGTTTTATAAGTACAAGTTTGGGTTTAAATACAATTTGAAGTAATTGGTGATGTGATGTAAATTAATCGAAAAGTTGAAAAACATTACTTAAAATTGAATCGGCTAATGTTTGAGGCTCTTTACAATCTGTGAGCGTTAGATTTAAAAATAACATCAAGTTTCGCAATTGGCTTTAAATTTTTTTTTTCAATTTCGTTTAGCTTTTCACGAACTTACCCTTTTTTATATTGAAACACAGAAAAATCTTTCAAGTAGGTACATATTTAGCTATTAAATTGAGCATGTTTTTTAACAATAAGATAGAACATTTGAGCAAAACTTTAATGAAACATTTCAAAAACAAAGATTTAACAGTTCTTATTCATGTCAAATATTTTTTGTTGTAGTACGATCATCAGTCCAATATAAGCACCGATGTGGTCTAGCGCAAGGTCTTTAGATACACTAGGTTCTCTGACTTTCACAGTAAGTAGGCGAGAAGTGAGCGGGGCTCTCAATGAGTTTGTTAATTTTTTGCTCAGCTTTTCTATGGTTTGTTGGTAAACAAACTTCATGAGTGCCGCATAGTTGCATAGCCTACATAGCCAAAATGGCTGAATCGGGAATTCTATGTTCGGTAACACCTCATGTATATATACACACCTTGGTCTAGCGGATAGTCTGGCGCGAGTCTTGTGTTGGTATGCCAGGCTTACTGGGTTCGATTCCCAGTATCGGCTATTGGGTTCGAATCCCATAAGTGACCGACAGGTAATATGTGTTTCCTCATATAAGTGACTATATAATAAAAATGTTCATTAAATCGAATTTATTGATGCCTCAAAGTTTCGATTTTTTACCCTAAAAAATCAACTAAAGGTAAATTTGGGAATTGGTGGCTTTATGCCAAATGCTTTAAAATTGGATTAAAAACCCGTTTGGCTGCCACGATGATGTGTTATATTATCTTTATAAACTTGTCAAATTAATGATTTAATGTTTTTTTTATATCAAATCCATGATTGCAAGAATATCAAATTTTAATTAAAAAAAATACTTTTATAATTTTTTCTGGGATACCTCAATGATGTCAAGTTTTGCTATCGTATCACAAACTACACCTGATTATGCTAACGGTTTGCTATTAAAAGCAAATTTTGCTGTCTACTTGCCATCAATTGGAAATTTTTGAAACCTTATTGATGCCTTATTTTGCTCTCCTATAAAACTGAACAGCATATGATGCTCTCGTTTTGCTCTTTACAGCTTATTAAGGTCTCAGTTTACTATCGATTTTTGGCATCAAAGTCTGCTCGGGATTACGTTAGGGCGAATGATCGATAGCCCAAATGGTCGTTTAGAATGTACTTTTGTATGCCATTGTTCAAAATTTAGCACTTCTAGCTTGAAGAAAAATGGCGATCAACTTTTAAGCTATTTTTCCATTATGCAACCGCACGGGAGTGTTGCAAAACGGCGCAGGTGTTCATCGAAGTGCTGCTTCCACCTTTTGATCACCTCACGATTGTCCGTCAGGATGCCTCCGTCCTTATCCCGGCACATTTCGGCTTGCGGCACGAAGCCTTTGCGGGATGCGTTGAGTTTCTGATAGAACTTTCGTGTTTCTTGGGAACGATGCAGCTGCTCCAGCTCCTCGAGCTCCTCCTCCTCCAGGCGGCGCTTTTGCTCCTGGAAAATTCGGACTCGCTGCCTCTTACGCTGTCGGTGATTTTCCACATTTCGACGGGTGCCTCTTTGCACTACTGCCACCCGCGCGGCATTCTCTTCGTCCATCACCCTCCTACACTCCTCGTCGAACCAGTCGTTCCGTCAAGTTCGCTCCACATAACCGATGACGTTCTCCGCAGCACTGTTGATGGCTGTCTTGATGGTATCCCAACAGTCCTCGAGAGGGGCTTCATCAAGCTCGCCCTCTGCCGGCAGCGCTGCTTCGACCGATTGCGTGTAGTCTGCCGCGACCTCAGGTTGCTTCAGTCGCGCGATATTTAACCGAGGCGGGCGCCGGTTGCGTGTGTTGTTCACTACGGAGAGTTTTGGGCGCATCTTCACCATCACCAGATAGTGGTCTGACTCGATGTTGGCGCCACGACAGGATCTGACGTCGATGATGTCCGAGAAGTGTCGGCTGTCAATCAAAACGTGGTCGATCTGTGATTGCGTTTGGTACGGTGATCTCCAGGTGTACTTGTGTGGGAGGCGGTGCTGGAAGAAGGTTACGTACGGCCATTCGTTTGGGGGCGGTGAAATCAATAAGTCTGAGGCCGTTTTCGTTGGTCAGCTGGTGCGCACTGAACCTTCCAATTGTCGGTTTGAATTCCTTCTCCTGGCCAACCTGAGCATTGAAATCCGCGATGACGATCTTGATATCATGTTTTGGGCTACGGTCGTATTCACGCTCCAGCTGCGCGTAAAATTCGTCTTTGTCGTCACCGGTACTTCCGAGATGAGGGCTGTGCACGTTTATGATGCTGATGTTGAAGAACCGGCCCTTGATTCTCAACCGGCACATTAGTGAGTTGATCGGCCACCACCCGATCACGCGCTTTTGCATCTTTCCCATCACTATAAAAGCTGTTCCAAGCTCGTGTGCATTACGGCAGCTCTGGTAGATGGCACGACCATCTGGGTACGTTCGTACCGTGGAGCCCTTCCAGCATACCTCCTACAGCGCTACGATGTCGAATTTGCGGCTCTTCAATTCGTTGGAGAGCACGTGGGTACTGCCCACAAAATTTAGAGATCGGCAGTTCCATGTTCCAGGTTTCCAATCGCTATTCCCTTTTCGTCGTGTGGGTCTTTGCCGATTTCCATCCGAAATTTGTTGTTCGTTGTTCGTTGCTTATGTTTTTTGAAATCACGGGCTCGTAAGGCCCGCAGCTAACCCCACTATCTCGCAGGAGGACCGCCGTGATGTTGCTGTTTTGGGTCCCGAACACCACGAGGACGTTGTTGCACTCCGCACGCCGCCCCTGACATGGAGAACAGACGCGTACGAAGCCCCCTAACTCAGTCTGCATGCGACCAAAGCATCCACCGGGGTTGGGTACCCGATCTCCGCTAAGGTTGCTCGCACCCCAGCTAGCACCACGGGGAGGTAGAGAATCGGAGTTGCAGACAAGAGGTGATATGACCACTACCCGGAGGTTGGGTGTATGGGGTCTCGAGTTGCACATTGTCTACCGTGCGCTAGCCTAAAAAGCTAAAAATCTAACTAAAGCCGATAAACTAAAAAAGGTTGATGGGGCGAACTTGCTATGAGTAGCAGTATATTGCTTGCACTTAAACAACGTCAGCTTTCAATCGAAAATTTTTGGATCCATGAATTCGACCACCTGCTCTTACACGAAAGACAGAACCGCAATCAACTAAGTTTTTTCAACTCCATCAGGCAAATTTGAAACCTCTCTGAAAACCCCTTCCATATGTTTAGAGCACTCAAACCGGTGGTCATTCCTGCTGTGAACATCTATCCAAACGTTGATACCACTTACTCAATATAAATTTCTAACGATTCACTCAGTTAAAACACGAAAATTATCAGAATTATTAGAAAAGCCATCGCCTACTTTTCTAGTTTTGCGTGGGATTGCCACATAGCATATTCTTCCAAGAAAAGAATTTTGAAAATATTTTAGCATTTTAATTTTTTTAGGTTAATTAAACTTAAAGATCAGCAGATATGTTTTAGTCATATTGGAAAGGAAAAAAAAAGAATAGAACAAGCGAAGTCTTATTGAATCACAATTATAAAAACTATTTTTCATAGCACAAAATGTCTCATGATAATTTTATTATATTAGGAATACTTACCACGAAATTTGAACGATTTTCTTTGATGATTTCCATCGACCTGGTCTTTCGTGGTAGCTGGACAACAGGCTGAGAAAGTGCAGTGCTTCCAGTATCTTGGTTGCCAGATTACGCCTGATGGTGGTACCATGAAGAACATCGAAACCCGGATCAGAAAAGCCCGATTCGCGTTTGAGAGTCTCCGAACTCCGAACGAAACATCTTGCGCTCACGAATCTTGGCTGACAACAAGTGAAGACGCTGGCTCCGGATCGCCAGCAGTGGAGATCATTTATCTCAGCCCTATACGCCGGACCCTTAGGTAGGTAGGTAGGAGTGCTTACCCTACTCTTCAAATTTCCCAACAAAAATTACTCAAAATTAAGTAACGAATTTAAATGTTTAATGAAAGAATCCATACAAAGGAAGGAGAAGGTAATTGTTGCTACCAGGAATAAACATAATTAGATAGGCAAGATTGTCATTTTTCAACCGACTAAGACGACATGTTCTTAAAATTAATAAAACCAGACATAATTATCTCGTATCTACGCTCCGATAGTTCCAAACAAACAAGGCTCGCGCAGATACTTGCAAGAAATTCAATTATCACGATTCAAATAACCGCTAATTAAACGTTTAATTAACAAAACACTTGTCGTTCTGAAGGAACTTGCCGAAAATCACTTTCCTCGACGTAAACACTCACAGCTCTCCGAGGGTAGTTGACTCAAATTGGATTTTGTCTCTTTGCACGAGATTCAAAATATTTTACTTCCACGCCACGATTAACAAGCTTTCCGAATTTGAAATGTACATAAAGTTGATTAGAACGTCTACCTTAACAGATTTCAATATCACCCAAAATGAGCTCCCGCTCATCACGTTCTCCCCATCAGAAACAAAACGGTTCGAACCGCAAAAACCACTTTCGCGCCAATCGCTAGCACCAAATTCCGCACCAAACAGCATTAGTTGAAGATGCTGCCATCAACCATCAGCCAGCAAATAGTCTTGGGCCACTTGGCAAGTAAACCATCCAGAAATCGACACCGGGAAAACTCAAATCTACATCTTCATTTTCCAGTTCGGCGGAGAGAAATTGAATTAACGATACCTACCACAACGATGCGATGCTCTGATTTGATTTGGTTTTTCGGCGTTGTCTCGGAATTTGGTAACAAATTTTTTTTGTTGTGTTGCTCGCGTGAACCTCAGGACTGTAGCATATTGTAAGTAAGGAAATAATGGGATGTGACTTTTTGAAATGGAAATTGCAAATTGAGAAAACTGCATTGTTAATTGAGAACCGCGAATTTTAACTATAAGAGTATTTTAACGCTCTTTCAGGGAAAGGTTTGAAATAGTTTAACTACTCATGACAACTCATGTTCGATTTTCCAACATTTTAATTTAATGAAAATTGAATACTAACGAACGTTTCCACAACAGCTGGATCCCCATCTCAAACGCTCTGGTACTCGGTCTTCGAGAGGCAAAAGCAAATCGTGTCAAGAGGATCAAAAGTCAACAGCAGCAGCATCAAGCAGTAGCACAGGTAAACATTTCTGAAGGGCCCACTCGAAGTTAAACGTTTAAGTGGATTTGTGCTGCTGGCTGCACAGTATTGTGAACTTACGCGGTCCTCGGATTTTCCCCCCACGGGCAGAATTAAACGGAATCCATTTTATAAACAAACGCAACAATATTTATGCTATGGCGAAAGTTTCGGCCTCCCACTCACCGCTTGGTCGTTTCGATAAGTTGGGGGGGGGCTCCCCGGGGAAATTTATTGTGAGGGTGGAGGTCAAATGAGCCGGATAATGGGTCAATAAATTTGCCATTAAAGTATGGACCAAATAAATATGAGTCATCACTTTGTGTCGAAATATTTTTTGATGGGCTGAGTAAGTTTAGTGTATGTATTCTTCAGTGATAAATTATGACCTACCTACACCCAAAATTCAACCTTTACTCCAATCATGAGTTCTCAACATTTCAACGCCATTGGCAACCAAAATCTGTGAATTTTCAGAGGTTTCTTAAATAGCTTGATAGATTTATGGTTGATCCTAAAAAGTATCTCACTAACAATCCTTCCTTCATCCCTCGTTGATTACTAGGACGAGGCCGGCATCGTTATTGGTCATTTTGAAAAAGGGAGAGCATGAGTTTTGTGCATTGAGAATGAGTTGCTAATCCCAAGCTGCATTCTTTTGGCCTTTGTACAAAATTTAAGACCTTAGTTCAATCATGGAGTAGCAACCATTGGCGATGTGGAACTCGTTCTGCTTAGCCACGCCAGCGATCATGAAATTCGAAATGCATTGAATGATTTAATACGGTTGTACTCCATTTTCCCGAAAACCTACGCCCAGAATGAAAAATCACCTGAAATCCATTTTCCCAGAATTTTTTTCCCCAGTATGCATACATTTCCCAGAAAATTTAACATATTATTCCAAACTAGTTTTTTCCATGATTTTTTTCACAAAAATTGGGTTCATATAATACTATTCTTTTGCGGCAGAGCCGCAACCAACGAGTATGGAGGGGCCGAGGCGGCACAAAGCCGCCGAAGCTCCTAAATCCGAGGTGGCCGCCGACCCGCCGTCGGAAGCGGCGGCTTGAATACATTGGTCTATGTAGAATATAGATGTAACGCAAAATAAAATAAATCATTTTAACAAATGACTCGTTTTAAGTAAGCTTTGATTGTCATTGAGTATTCTTGTTAGAGCGTGTGCTCAACGGTCAGTCCAAGGCGGTCTATTAGCTAATTTTGGAGGCAACGGACGCGAGTGTTTCGATCCAAAGTGAAGTTGTCCGGAAGTTCTTGAGAAGAATCGAAAGAATCTGACAGTCTAGGTCATAGGTCGCGGCTCGCGAGCCGCATGCGGCTCTTTAGCTGAATGTGTAAACATTTTGAAAATCCTCGAAATTTTCTAGAGTAAACGGACGCAACAAAAGTTTTTCTTCAGTTTAGGTAATATTTCCCAGGATTCAAAAAGAAACCAAAAAACAACTATAAAACAAATTAACAGAATCTTGTCAGTAGGAAGTTTTCCATTGAATTTGTTTTCTTGGTTGTTCTAATTTAATCGGATTAAAACCGAGCATTTTTCAATCGATTAAATTGAGTTTGTTTATCTTGAATTGAATATTTTTATAATATGTTTTATTCACCACCGTTCTTATTAAATATGAATAGGGTAACGGACCTATTTTTGACCGCTTTGGGAAGTGGCTATGCTATTTTCTGAAATAAAAATGTACATGATACAATTTTTGACTGCTTTGTCTGTTCATAGCGAAGATTTAGGCTTTTTCTATCGAAACATATTGTCGTTTATTGCAATGTAACTAGATTTAGGCATAAAAACTCGTTTCTTTGTTCATTACTCTGGTCGGTATTTTGGACCACCAGGTTTCTATTTTGGACCACCCTTTGGACCTATTTTGGACCACCCTTGAACTGAATAAGTTTGTATTCTCTAAACTTTGCTAAATTTACGACAGCGATTTATGCGCAATTATGCGAATAATTCAGTTGATCTTTTCCTTTCTTATTCTTGTAGTCAAGTTTTGTTTGTTCACGTTAATTCATTCCTGAAGTAACTTCTTTCAACATTTCCTCAGCTTCTATTTCGGTACACTTGCTTGTTGAGTTTTTCTTATTACACCCTTTTTTCTACAATTTCTTATTCTTCTCTTCTCATTAATTTGCGATAAGAATAGAATACAAACGGAAAAATTCCTCCGTTATATAGTGTGTTTCAAATGTTTTGGAACTTTTTTTTTGTCGTCTAGATACATTTTTTTCTTGGAGTGTTAAATACTGGCCTGTTGGCTTATGTTTAGGATAATTTTTTTGAACGCAAATCTTCTTCAACCTAGCAATAAGCTGAGAAAGTCTGACATCTTCAACTCCGCGACATCAATTGATGCATTTTGACTTACAAAACCTTAGTGGATCTGGTTTGGCTTCTGTAGAATACAGAGATTCAATAAGATAAAAATGTGCGAGAATTATGAATTGTTTTTAACCATCCAAAAGACAAATTTTTTTCGCTGAAAAATTAAAAAACACTTTGTTTTATCTTTAAAACTACTTTTGTTCTACGTAAAAATTTATCGTCGAAATAAAATTTTGAACAGTTTTTTTAAATTGCATAACCACTAGATTTTTAGTACTTTTTCGCTAGCAATTTTAACACATTTCATCAATTTTTTCTAAAGTTTTTATACATATTAAGACTATCTCATAGCTAAAGTTGAATATATTTATGTTTTGTCAAAATTGTTCTACTATTTAATAATTAAAATATATCAACTGTTACCAAAATTTAACTCCTTCCATATTCGCCGATATGTTGTCCATTTTTCCCCAAACCCTCCTTTAGATGAGGTTTATATTTTTTTTCTCGAAAATCAAATCTGAACAGTTGTAACTTATAGAAAAAAAAAACTGTCAATTATATCGCATGAAGCAAAAAAAAATGTTAATTTTATAAAAAAAAATTGTGTATGGCCAGTTTTTTCATGTTTTAAGCTTCTTTTAGCTGTAGCTTTTGACAACTGCTCATCAAATAGTTGACATTAATGTGGATTGTTAGATAAACGTGGTTGAAAGCATAGTGAACAAAAAGTAATGTAAAACAATGATTGGTTTTATGTCGATTGAAGTGAACCCCGTCTGAAGGCAGGGTTGGTTGATTTAATAGAATAAAGCTAATTTTCCAAAATTTTATTCATAATAAGCGATTGAAAAAGTGTACATAATTGTTTTCATATCGACGTACGATGTTTTATTTCGTTCATGAACATTAACATTAAATTTAATCCCCAGGCTATGTTGAGTGGTCCAAAATAAGTCCCTAAGGAATTAAGTAGGACCTATTTTCGACATGGGTCAAATTGCTATTAAAACAAGTTTTTTCGGTTCTTCGAGCTTACAAACAAGTTTTCAAGTATTTTATCATAGCTGTGAACATGTTTGTATTTGTTAAATTCATCACAGCTTTGCAGAAATCCTCTTGAAAGTTGACTCCTATTATGGCACGTCCTCCTGAAATTAGCTTGATTCGGCCCAAATGTGAAAAATCAAAACATTATTTTCAATTTTCTCTCCTTATTAGCTTAATTCAATGGAATGTTAGGTATGATTGGAATCATAAGAAGTAGCTTTAACTATATTTGTTCAAAATTTTCATAATTAACATGATTTATTAGAGAAACATTGGAAAAAAGCTATAAGTTGGTCCAAAATATGTACCCGGTCCAAAATAGGTCCGTTACCCTATCAGGCGATCAGGCGATGTGTATTAAAATTTCTTTCTTAATTTTTTTTGTTTTTAATTCTTTCTAATATTGAACTCCATCTCTCAATATGCTTTTTCAAATCCATGAAAGCATTTCACAAATATTCCAAAATTCAAGTTTTGAACTAATTTTGAACATGAGTTCAAGTGAACAAATTTTTCAAGTTTGTTAAAAAATATTTTTGTAAACCGGGAGCTGAGGGCTGGGTCTAATTTGAAAATGTCATATATTATTCGAAGGAGCAACTTTAAATAGTAAAGAAGCATTTTATTCCATGAACTTTTCTTCGTACAACTATTTTTATAATTATTTTAAAAACTTCATGACTCTTATAAAAGTTGATTTTGATTTCTAAGTTTTTATCAGAATTTTGGTTTTGGTTTGTTTTATGAAGCGATGATCAACACAACGTCAAAAAACTAAAATTTGAGTTTAAAAAATCGGTTCGATATAAAAAGAAACACAACAAAGCAAAGCCAAAGTTAGATGTCTATTATTATGTAAGATTTATTATTGTACCGAGAGATCCGAAATAGCTATCAAAACTTTCTTTGGACCCCAGCATATTTCTACATCATCGGACGAATCTATTCTTGACGATTCCAAAAATCTAAGATGCACTGAAATAAGCAAATTTGTCATGGATTACAAATATTTTAAAAAAATTTTTGGCTGCTTGAAATATTTGAATTTGTTTTGTTTTGAAGAATTGAAAAATTAAAATAAATTATTCACACAACGAATCTCATATCATTAAAATCGGTAAACATTTTCGGCCAGGGAACCGCCAACAAACTTCTTAAATGGTTAACATTACAAATTCGCAAGCGAAAACTGAGAATTAATTCAACAAATTAAAATATTTTCTAGAAAAAATCTAATAGATTAAGTTCCAAATCACTAATTGCATAAAAATTTTAAATATGAATTTGTTATTAGAATTCATAGAAAATTTGACAGAAGGATCAATCTGAATCCATGATATATTTGAGACTCAGAGGTTTAGACGTTATTTCATTAGTATGGAGAAGAAACAACTTAAAAGGGTTACGATTTTGAACAGAATTGAGAATTTAAATTTTCCTTATCGAAAAATATAATTTTTTCCTGTTTTTATTTTACCAGAAATCTAAATGAGAACTAGAGAACTGAATCGGAATGCTGTAATAAAACAAATTAAAAGAAATTTTCAAAAATTTTATGAGGTTATAGTATTTTATAATAAATGAACCTTAATGACTTTTAACGGACGTTTAAAAACAAATAAATTTCAGGCTTATTTGTAGAACTTGAAGAAAAAAAATAATAGTGACAAACCATCGTTTAGTTTTTTTTTAAACCTCTTTTAGTATGTATTTTTATGATATAAAACTTTCAATGCTCCTTTTTAAATAATCCAACAAAACACATAGAAAGTTTTTTTTATCTGGGAATAGGTGTTAGGAAAGAATTGCACCAAAGTTTAAACTTATACATTTTATCAGGTCACAATGGCAAATCGCCATAACGTTACTAAGCTATACTTGCTTTGTAAATGTTTTCATTCAAAAGAAAGAAAATCGCTTCCATTTGCCGATAAAACAACGAAAATCTGTGAAAAAGGATAATTAAACTGAGTTCACATCAGGATGCAATGTATCTCAGCGATCACCACTATTTGCAGTAAGGATGAAATGAAATGCAGCTCTTTCAAACATAGAAATTTCATTAATTTGCAGTTTTTGGCTCTTCTGTCTCAAAAGGTTGCCGACCGCTGGTCTAGGTCTGCCGGGGCTTCCTAGGTCTGCGTGAAAGTTAGAGGTGATCCTTAGCCCCGTCCGCCACGCGACAGCGTGAAGGACAATATACCTTTCAAGTTCGAACGCGCTGCTTGAGGAGTCGGATACCAAATCGGTTTTTTGAAAGTCCATGATCAGCATTAAATCAATTAAAGTACCCAAACCTTAAACAAAACACAATATTGGTTCTATAATAAATTTGGTTGGAAACTTTCAAACCTGTGGTTTCATTTTAAAACTCATTTTGAAAAATAAAATTTCGAATCATATAAAATTTACAAGAATTACTTAGAAAAATTAAAAAAAAATACTAGAGGAAGAAATCTGGGATTTGTGCAATTCTGGGAAATGTTCCATTCTGGAGAAAAAAAATTCTGGAAAATGGTTCATTCTGGGGAAAAAATTCTGGTAAATGGTGCATTCTGAGAAATTTTTTTCTGGGAAATGGTTTATTCTGGGGTTTTATTTCGGGTTTTTTCGTGATTTTATTTGGGAAAATTCAATCTGGGCAATAGATTTCGGGTAAATGGGATACAATCATTTGATACAATACAATAATATATTTTTATTAAAACATGAAAGTATTTCGGGCTTAATGATTTAAGGTGGATATGAGTAATCAAACAAGCTAAGCTTAGCTAATTTATGAAGAATGAAATCATGTTAATTTGATTCCGATATTTATTTAAAATTATGGTCGCCATAATAAGACGTCATCGAATTTTTAGACCGTTGCTTCTTTATTTCAAAGCATTGTGGCACATCTAACAAAATAAACATTTTCATGACTTAGTATGTATGCTAGGGTGGTGTATGGAAGAATTTCAAGATCGAATTTTGAAAACTGACCATATACATTTGTAAGATTGGCCCAAAAAACTGACCTGAGCAAAATTTCACAACCCATATCCCTTTTTTTTCTTTTTCTCGGGATTTTCATCCCGAAGGATGGTTCTTCTCTCCCCATATCCCATATGAGTATGTAAACCTGCATTCGGAAAAATACCTTTCTCTGGGGACAAACAACCACCGGCTCAGATGTTTGACAGTAAGCAGCTGTGCGTGTCTATGTAAATCGGCAAAAGAAAACAGTTTCTCGTTTCTCATGCCCATCCAATTCCCATTCGCATTCTCATTCCCATCCCATTCGCATTCTCATTCCCATCCCATTCCCATCCCATTCCCATCCAATTCCCCTTCCCATTGCATCTAAGACAAAGAAGTATGAGAAAAACAAACGGCAGACGGTCAACGCAGGGTGTTTTTTTTTGGGTGATCGGGCGTGGCAGAAAACTATGACAATAAACCTTGGTACACTGGTTAAGTTATCGGACTGGCAAGTCGAAATAAGAATGTTGAACGGTGTTGGTTGCCAAAATCGCGTCGCATTCCCGATTGTTTGGATAACTTTTACAACACGTGATCGTTTATCCAACCATGTGCAGCGATACATTCGATCGGCCCAACGTTTGCCATAGCTAAATACCGTTAGCATTTCAACCGCCAACACACTCGATTGGTGGGAGTAAAGGGCGAACACGAAATTATTGCGACATCAACCAAATTTTTGAACACTTTCTCATTTTTTTTTTAAATATGTCTTTATTTGTATCAATTCATCATTACATTTATATAACATTATTACATTACATTAGGTGTTCAGCTCAATAATGAACTGTTCAAAGCCCTATAGTTAACTAGATAATAAAATTTATTTATAAGATTTAAACTTGCTGAGCGCAATCAAGTATTTAATGTAGGAGAACATCCTGTAATGGTAAAAATATTTTAAACTTAAAACGAAACACTATCCTAAAATAAAACTAATTATAAAGAGAACGAATCTCTGCGATGGAAGACTGCATCGATTTGCCTCTGAAGTTGGAGATGATTTTGTTGGCCATCTCTTCGATCGATTCAATGCCCGCAATCCGGTGAAGATCTTCGGTGCTATGCCAAGGTGGAAGCCGCAAAATCATTTTCAAAACCTTGTTCTGAATCCTCTGGATGGCTTTCTTCCTCGTCGCGCAACAGCTAGACCAAATCGGAACTGCATACATTATCGCTGGTCGGAAAACCTGCTTATAAATAAGCATCTTATTCTTCAGGCACAGTCGGGATTTCCTGTTGATGAGAGAATAAAGAGATTTAGTGTATTTATTACATTTAGATTGAATATCTTCAATGTGATTTTTAAAAGTAAGATTCCGATCAAGTGTGAGTCCCAAGTACTTAACGTGATCAGACCATTCTAATGAAACCCCATTAAAAGTTATGGAATGATTTTCATTAGGTTTTAAAAATTTAGCTCTTGGCTTATGGGGAAATAAAATAAGTTGAGTTTTGGAAGCGTTAGGAGAAATTTTCCACATTTTCAAGTAATTCAAAAAGGAATTTAAATTTTGTTGCAATCTACTGCGTACCACCCGTAAATTTCGACCTTTGGCTGAAAGCAAAGTATCATCAGCAAATAAACTTCTACCTTTTCCTTCTGGTACATCAGGAAGGTCAGAAGTAAAAATATTGTATAAAATCGGCCCAAGTATACTGACCTGAGGGACCCCAGCTCTAATGGGAGTCCTTTCAGAGCATGAATTTTGATAGCTTACTTGTAAGGTTCGGCTAGTAAAATAATTTTGAATAATTTTAGTGAGATATACAGGAAAATCAAATCGAGCTAATTTAGCTACTAAACCTTTGTGCCAAACACTGTCAAATGCTTTTTCAATATCTAGAAGAGCAACACCAGTTGAATAACCTTCAGATTTGCTAGCGTTAATCATATTAGTTACACTCAAAAGTTGATGTGTAGTAGAATGTCCATGACGAAAACCAAATTGTTCATCAGGGAAAATAGAATTCTGATTAATGTGAATCATCATTCTATTCAAAATAACTCTCTCAAATAGTTTACTTAAAGAAGGAAGCAAACTAATTGGTCGATAACTTGAAGGCTCTGAAGCACTTTTTCCAGGTTTCAAAATTGGAGTTACTTTGGCATTTTTCCATTTATTGGGAAAATAAGCCAAGTGAAAAGATTTATTGAAGATTTTTACTAAAAAATTTAAAGTGCTTTCAAGCAACTTTTTAATAAGAATATAGAAAATCCCATCTTCCCCCGGAGCTTTCATATTTTTAAATTTTTTGAAAATCAATTTAAGTTCATCAATATTTGTCTCACAGGAACTTTCAAATACATTTTGCTTAGAAAAAATATCATCAAATTCAAGGGAAATTTGAGCATCAATCGGACTAACAACGTTTAAATTAAAATCATGAGCAGACTCAAACTGTTGAGCTAATTTTTGAGCTTTTTCTGCGTTAGTTAAAAGAAGTTTATCCCCATCTTTCAAAGTAGGAATTGGCTTCTGGGGATTTTTCAGAATTTTAGCTAATTTCCAAAACGGCTTTGAGTAGGGTTTTATGTCCTCTACTGCTTTAGCAAAATTTTCATTACGGATGAAATTTAAACGACGTTTGATCTCTTTTTGAAGGTCGCAATAAATAAATTTCAAATAAGGTCCCTAGTACGTTGATATTGGCGTCGACGAATGTTTTTCAGTCGTATCAAAAACTGAAGATCATCACCAATTAAAGGTTGATTAAATTTATGTTTAACTTTGGGTATTGAAGCGGCTTTAGCATTGACTATTGAAGTTGTCAAATTTTCTACAGCCAAATCAATATCTTCTATTGAATTAAGTGGAACGTTTACATCTAAATTACGTTCAATAAAATTCCTATATCGCTCCCAGTCAGCTTTTTGAAAGTTAAAAGTTGATTTTAAAGGGTTTTCAATGGGACTTTGGGATAAAGAAAAAGTTACTGGAAGGTGGTCTGAATCGAGGTCCGCATGAGTAACTAATTGACTACAATGCTCGCCTAAATCCGTTAGAACCAAATCAATTGTGGAAGGATTTCTAATCGAAGAGAAACAAGTATGCCCATTAGGATATTCAACAGTATAATAACCTGCAGAGCAGTCATTAAATAAAATATTCCCATTTGAATTTGATGAAATATTATTCCAAGATCGGTGTTTTGCATTAAAGTCACCAATAATAAAAAAAATTAGATTTGTTTCTGGTGAGTTTTTGTAAATCTCCCTTCAAAAAATTTTTCTGGCAAAATTTTGACACCAAATTTTTCGAAGCTGTAAATGGTGAAATTTTTCTTTATATTTCTGGAGAATTTAGGCTATGAGAGTTGAGATCGATATATAACTCTGCTACTAAGCGGATTCGGATTAGTTCTGTGAAGAAAAAATCATCAGGTGCCAAGTGAACATTTTATGGTTGAAGTGTCAAAATCCGCGTCAAAATTGAGCGTAACGAAGCAAAAACTATGTGTATGGATAGCCGGCCTCGATACGCCGTTACTGGAACAGGAGATATTGGAATAACACTGGCGATACGTGATTTCTGTTTTTGAAATGTCCGAAGGAATTAACATCACTTCAGATAAGTATTTCGTTTCTAAAGTTTTTTTTTTGTTTGCTGTTTGGAGAAGCGTTCTGAAGCCTGGCATCCGTTGGGAGACGGATACGCTGTTTTGATGGCTGCGGAGGGTCTCGAATCTTTGGTCTTGTTCGGGAGACTCGAAATGAGTCTCATATCCTTCCAGCAGCTTAAAAGATCTGCGATTTGATGCATCTAAATGGGCTACCATCGACTAGGTTTGACCCTCACATTTGGTCAAGTTTATTAATTTTTATTTTAAATATGTTTTGTTGGCTTTTTGTTTGAATTTGGGTCATTCCGACGAAATGAGCCGGCCTCATTTACCGAAATTATACTGCATTAAAGTTTTTGTTATCATCATTTTACTACATTTTACATTAAGCTCTGAATTGATGAATTTAACAATGGTATCGATTAATTGAAAGGCATTATCGTACATTTGAGAAGCTATTTTCATCATCTATATTTATAAGAATAGCATTTATGAGTGTTTATTTTAACGCGTTGCTAAAGTATTGACAAAGGAAAATCCATCTATTTTTAGCGTTAATAGATGTTTCAACAAAACTATTCTCTCGTAAGGTTGGATTGTAAAGGTATAGATTTTCAAAAAGCCTTGTCAGCACGAGGCTGAGGAAACAAATAGGGGATTTTCAATAATGCATTATTGATTGGAAATGATAATTAATATAAATATTTTTGAATCTAGCTAGATTGATTTGAAACTGTTATTAACCATCAACATAAATTTATTCTTCAGTCATCAGTATCAAAATAAATTAGTTATGCACCTATTCCTGCATCAAATTATCTTCAGCAATATAAACAATCAACAATAGTACATATCAAATTTTCAATCATTTCGTCGTGATACCTTAAGATTCAATAACGTAGTGTTCATTTTGCATTCTGTTTATAATAATAAACAGTGCTGTAAGTTGATATAAAACAATAAGGGTCAATAAATGATTCACTTTAACAAATTGCATTATTTATACTTTGATAAATAATTAATACTTCCATAGTAATTTTTATAACCATCACGGATGTTAATAAATGATTAAACATTTTTACCGTCATAAAATTTTGTTAAAATGAGTTAAATTTTTCATAAAGAGTATGAGGCAAAGAGTTAAATTGTACTAATGAGTTCCAAAAACGATTTTATTCAGTTATCCCAAACTACATAACAAGTCAAAAATCAACTAGAACAAAGAGACGATTCACTTCATCCATCAACAACATATTAATATTTTATACATTTCCTTATAAATATGCTTAGAAGTATGATAAAAGTATCTTAACTCTGAAAAGTTGTTTTAGGAAAAACATTAGTGTATCAGGAATAAGAATTAGAAATGCAAGTTAGTTACAAAAATTAAACACATTTTTCACTTTACTAGGTACAGGTCTTTCTTAGTTTCTTTCTACTGCCTCAAAGATAGAAATAGGAGTTTCCTTAGGAAAAATCTAGGAGAATAGGAGGTGTAGGAAAACTCGATCGCACCATTGAACAAAATGGATCCTGATCTTTAACCTTTCCCCTTTTAACACAACCCTTGCCTTGGATATTTAAATATATAGATTCGCAGACGTATAGACGGTTTCTATAGTTGGTGATATTGACATACCTTTGTTTCTGAATTTTTCGAAATTTATCTTTGGAATATAAAGGGACAAAAGGTTGCTAATTGATCCTATAAAATATCCTACTAACAATCCTTCCTTCATTCCTCTTTGACTACTAGGACGTGGCCGGCGCTGTTATTGATCATTTTCAAAGGGAGAGCATGAGTTTTGTGCATTGTGAATGAACTGCTAGTCCCAAGCACCATTCTTTTGGTTCTTGCACAAAATTGATGGCCTCGATCAATCACGGAGTAGCAACCATTGGCGAGGTAGAACTTGTTCTGCTTAGCCACGCCAGCGATCATGGAATTCGAAGTGCGTAAGTTGAACAAAGTCTAATCAAATATGTTAGCTGAAGCTCTCTGAAGCTCTAAATGAATGGTCATGTCTAAGCACTTCAAGTTCAATGATTTAAGGTGGATATGAGTAGTCAACCAAGCTAAGCTAAGCTCCCTTCAAAAAAATTTTCTGTTCACCGCTGCATTGAAAAGGCATCCCCATAGACGTTTCTAATTCAATTCCAATTGTTTCTAAGACTTTTGTATTGAAAGAAGGAAGAAGTCTAAATTTGAGACGACTATTGATGACAATAGCTACACCCCCACCTTGTCGATCAAGTCGATCATTTCGCAAAATTTTAAAGAAAGCATTGCTTTTCAAGTTATTGTCTGGCTTTAAAAAAGTTTCAGTGATGGCAGCAATATGTATGTTTTGAGTTTTCAAAAATAAAAAGAATTCATCTTGGTTAGCCATCAAAGATCTAGCATTCCAATTCATAATATTTAAACATCTATTTGGATCCATGAGGGAATCGTAAAGTCATAATAATTTTATTAGCATAATTAAAAGAAGTTTGGAAAGCTTCAAACATTGAATTTGCTTTCAACATAAGTTGCATCATTTCCATTAAATTTTGATGCAAAAATTTTAATTTTTTTTTTCCTCAGTAATCTCACCCAAATGTTAGGATCAGAAAATGAAGGAGAAGAACAAGTATTTGAATTTCGGGGATTTTCCCAAGCCTTCGCATGAACGTTGAGACTTGGTTTTTTCCCATTTTTATTAGTTAAACCTGAAGAGGGAAACCCATTTTCAACCACCTCTGAGAACGATAAACAACGAGTCTGTGGCGCAGATTCAGCACAGGTAACATTAAAATCACTTTGGGTATTACCCAGCCGTGATTCCAATGTAGGCCGAGGCTGACTGCGAACAGGCACACAGCAAGAAAAAATCGTGTAACTTTAGATTGAAAACGATGCACGAAAACGGAACATCGATTTTGACCTAAAATTCTATCACGGTGTATTTTTCCAATGATGTAATTTTGGGAGCGTGTAAATTTAGATCGAAGTCGATGCACGAAATCCGACGAAGAAAGCTGTCGTGTAAAAATACACAGGGATGTAAATTAAAAGTCTTTTCATCGTTAATATTAAAAAATATTAGTAAAAAATTATGGTTTTCGGTGTTACGACTCTAATTATTGAAAAAAGTCATGGGTTTTAATTTTCGTATGGTATGTATTTACAAAATAACACCTAACAAAAAACGGTCATCCACTACCACGAACAGGGCTAGGCTGGAAATGTTGTATACGATGATTCCTTTATTATTATTATCCATTATTATTATTCGTCAGAAGGTAATAGATTGTTTGGATGATTTAGAAAGGAATGGAATAATAGAGCCTATTGATGCTAGTGAGTGGGCGTCTCCGGTGGTTATAGTTGTTAAGAAGGATCAAGATATACGGTTAGTGATAGACTGCAAGGTTTCAATCAATAAGGTGTTAATACCCAATATTTAACCTTTGCCAGTGCCCCAGGATTTGTTTGCAACTTTAGCTGGGTCTAAAGTTTTTTGTTCACTGGATCTGGCTGGAGCATACACGCAACTGTTATTATCTGAACGTTCAAAGAAATTCATGGTGATAAACACGATCAAAGGGTTGTTTGTATATAAGCGATTGCCACAAGGAGCGTCATCTTCAGCTAGTGTCTTTCAAAGAGTGATGGACCAGGTTCTGAAAGGACTTAAAAACGTAGTTTGCTATTTGGATGACGTACTTATATCTGGAAGAAATTTTGAGGAATGCAGGAGTAACCTTTTTCGGGTCTTAGAGAGACTTGCTAAGGCCAATATTAAGGTCAATTTGAAAAAGTGCAAATTCTTCGTAACCAGTTTACCTTATTTGGGTCATATTTTGACTGACAGTGGTCTTTCACCTTGTCCCGATAAAGTAAGAACAATTCGTGAAGCGAAATCTCCACGAAATGTGTCTGAATTAAAGGCATTTTTGGGTTTGGAATCTTACTACTCAAAATTCATTCCATATATGTCAAGTCGTGTCAATCCTCTTTACAAACTTTTGAAAAAAGATGTCAAATATATCTGGGACGATATTTGTGAGCAAGTTTTCAACGATTGTAAACAATTTTTGTTGAAACCCAAACTGTTGGAGTATTTTGACCCTGACAAACCGATTGTTGTTGTTACAGACGCTTGTGTATACGGTTTGGGTGGCGTTTTAGATCATGATGTTAATGGGAAAGAACGTCCAATAAGTTTTGCATCCTTTACACTAAACGAGGCTCAGAAAAAATACCCGATTCTGCATCTAGAGGCTCTTGCTGTGGTTTGTACTGTAAAAAAATTCCATAAATTCTTGTATGGACAAAAGTTTGTTATTTACACAGACCACAAACCTCTAATCGGTATTTTGGGTAAAGAGGGGCGAAATTCCATTTCAGTTACTAGGCTGCAGAGATACATTATGGAACTATCCATATATGATTTTGATATCATTTATCGCCCTGCATCAAAACTAGCCAATGCAGATTTTTGTTCACGTTTTCCTGTTGCGGATGAAATTCCGAAAGAATTGGACAAAGATTTTGTTAAAAATCTTAATTTTACACCGGAGTTTCCTTTGAGCTATAAAGAAGTGGCAAAATCAAGTCTAAATGACAGTTTTATTTCAAAGATGTTGAGCTACTTGGATAAAGGTTGGCCAGAACGAATTGATAAACAGTTCCGAGATGTTCATTCTATGCATCAAGATTTGGAGATGGTGGACGGATGTGTCCTTTTTCAAGATAGGGTAGTTATACCACGGATTATGCAGAAGAAAGTACTCAATATGTTGCATGCTAATCACGTTGGAATTACCAAGATGAAGCAACTCGCACGAAGAACTGTATATTGGGTTGGTCTCAATACGGACATTGAAGAACACGTTAAATCTTGTCACATTTGTAGATCGAGAACTTCATCTAATAAGCTTCCTGAATATTCTCCATGGTTACCAACCTCAAAACCTTTTTCGAGAATTCATGCGGATTTTTTTCATATGGATGGCAAGGTTTTCTTGTTAATTGTGGATAGTTACACAAAATGGATTGAGTTGGAGCACATGAAGAACGGAACAGATTACAAAAAAGTTATAAAAGTGTTTCTCAACGTGTTCGCAAGATACGGTTTGCCAGATGTTTTAGTGACGGATAATGGTCCACCTTTCAATTCGGAAGTTTTCGTTAAGTTTTTTGAAAAACAAGGCATTAAAATACTAAAAAGTCCGCCATACCATCCTGAAAGTAACGGACAAGCTGAAAGAATGGTCCGTCTGGTGAAAGATGTCTTGAAAAAGTTTCTGTTAGATTCAAACATAAAAAAGCTTGACACAGATGAACAAATTTGTTTGTTTTTATTTAATTACAGAAACACTTGTTTGAGCAACGATTATAAATTCCCCTCTGAGCGGTTACTTTCTTCTAAGCCAAAGATTTTACTAGATTTGATCAATCCCAAGAGTAATTTAAAAAATAATGTACAATTTAAAAATGATGTTAGTTCTAGACCATCTTGTTTAATCTCACCAAAGTTGAAAGATCCTTTTTTAAATGTGAGAAATGGACATCTGATATATTATAAAAATCCGGATAGATCAGCCTTGAAGAGATGGTTGCCAGTAACGTTTTTAAAATGGTATTCTCCAAACGTTTCACAGGTTTCCCTGGGAGGACGAGTCATTTTGGCGCACAAACGCCAGTTGAAGGTCTGTGACGATTCACATCGGAAAGCTAGGCGTTCTACAGCTTTCAACGAGGGACGGTTCTTGGATTTGAATCGATCTGACAATTTTGCCTCGTTAGGAAACGATGTTGAACCAGTTCTACCGCACACTGAATTACCCGTGGAACCTGGCCGCAGTGCTAGTTTCAAAAGGAGAAGACATAAAGATGATGAAGCAGATAGTGATTCCGATAGTGATTTTTATGGGTTTGCTGCCGACTCTTTCATCTTTTCGGAGAATGAAAATATTCGGAATGAAGATAGAGATTATGATTCAGGAAAGATCAGAAGATCAAAAAGATCCACGAAAAGAAAAAGGATAGACGATTTTGTTTATTATTAGTACACATAGATAAATTAAGTGATTATTTTGATTTGGTATTTTCAATACTCTCGATTAGAAACATGAATTTAAAATCATAGGATTAGCTTTGAAATGAACGTATATTTTGAATTGATTGAATTTTGAAAACTATCTACTAACTTCTAATGGATGAAGGAGTTGTAGTGTTCGGCCAAATAGGCTTTCGAGTTTCCTGTTAAAACCCCTTCTGGGAACACTGTGTCGAGACAAGCAAAAGAAGATTATAGCATAGGACTAATTGTATATAATGAATAAACGAAGCCCTCACTTTTGAAGGTGACTTCAAACTGAACAGTTAACGCGTTTTTACTATCGTTATTTGAAACCCCTATTTTTAAATAATTATAAATTTCCATAAAGTGTAATCTTACTTAACACTTGAGAATGTTCAACAGGTTCACCTTTTATTTTCAAAAATAATATTATTTCCTCTCGTAACAAAAAAAAACTTTTTAATATTTTGTGGCAGGAAAGCCAGCGTACTTCTGTATAGTAGGGAATTTTGTGAAAATTTAAGACGGGACTACGCGGGCCGCATTGACCAAGGCCGCGGGCCGCATGCGGCCCTCAAACCCCCAGTTTGACATGCCTGGTTTAAGGCAACGATGGATGGAACGCAGTGCTGTGTGAATTTTCGAATTCACTCAAATCATGCAGAGGGGCTTCAAATTGGTGTATTCTGCATGATTTTCAACGTGGCGCTTGCAGGTGTTATACGACGAGCGGTGGACGAAATGCGGGGAACAATTTTCAAACAGATCTAATCAACTTATCTGCTTTGCTGACGAAATTGATATAGTCGGCAGATCATCTGCGGCGGTTGAGGAGATCTACCACAAACTGAAACGCGAAAAGGAAGGATTTGAATGATATTAATACGTCCAAGATGAAATAAATGCTGGCGTGCGTATCCGACACCGACCAAACTCACAGTAATAACAAGGTCACGGTCGACGGCGACAAGCTGGAGATATTTAGTCTAAGGCTTTGTCTATTTCGGCTAACTCTTGATCGCAGACAATAAAACCAACCGTGAAATTCGGCGACGAATATCTAATCAGCAAAAGTAGTGCCTAGTATGGACTCCACAAGTAACTGCGGCCGAAAAGATTTTGCCCTCATTAGACCGGTTGTTCTCTATGGGCACGAGATGTGGATAATGCTCGAGGAGGACCTGCGTACACTCGGAGTATTCGAGCGACGAGTGTTAAGAACCATCTTTGGCGGCGTACAGGAGAACGGAGTGTGGAGGCGAAGGATGAACCACGAGCTCGCGCGACTCTACGGTGTATCCAGTATCCAGAAGGTGGTGAAGGCTGGCCGGATACGCTGGGTAGGCCATGTTGCGAGAATGCTTTAAGTGAGTTATCAAACATCAGCATCCCAGGCGTTTTTCTACCAACAAGAATAACCATTTGCTTTTTTCCCTGCAGAAACGAAATCACACGCTGAGAAAACCTATTAAAATGTCAATAGAAACGAGTTCTAATAGCCAATCCGTTTTTCCATTCAACCTTCAATAGCTCGTTGACTTCGTATTGGCATTGATACAGCTTCAAGATGCTATTACCGAGCTCTTCTCGCCAGTCAGGTTTTCTAGCTATGCAAATCTCGACGACACGTAAGAGGTGTCTCGGTGACAAAATCCTTTATTCAATGTACAATTAAGCTGGTGAAGCAATGAAAGGATGGAACCACCAGTCATATCTAACAATGCTAATCCAACCGACCGTGGACTCATCCGCTTAACGTGTAATATTCGTCAGTTCGTCTCCCACGTACTTCCACCGTTTTATCAATACCGAGATAATATCAGATCCCAGGCTAAACCCGATGGGAAAACTAACAGGCCAAGCACGTCGATAAACGTCGTCCTACCTGATAATCTGCCATTTATGTCCCATCTGTTTTCCCCCCATTCGGCTGTCTGCCGGTCGATTGACAGAGCCCGACGTTGTTCGGGATGGATGCAATCCGGGTTTTCCGCCATGCCATTCACACAATTCAGAAATGTGTGAACGGTGGCCATGGGATTCCTCTATATGTAGTATGTCCCAGGTGGCGCTGACACCGGAATTATGAACGTGAATCCATCGTAAAGGCTCCAATTATGTGACTGCTGCTGAAATAATGGTTTTCTTTTGCTCACCTGATGGGACCATAATGAAAGCAATCAACTGGCAACTTTACGAGCGTTCCGTTCGGTCGTTCGTTCGTTGTGTTCGGTGGCTGTTGCGAAAGTGCGTCCGGTGAGCGCTTGTCATTGAGTGTGGAAACGTTGTCAGGAGATAAAAATAAAGAATGTGTTTCTAAGCCCAGATTAACGTATTCTAATTTTTTCAGAATATTGAGATTTTATATGTGAAAGTACTTCCATTAATTTTTTTTGCTCTTAAAATTACGTAAAATAACCTTCATATGCTTCAGGTTAGTCAAGACGTGGATCATCAGAACCTATCGTGTCCACATGTGACGGTCGCCATGTTGGAAGGAGATTCTGACTGCATTCTGACGCTTTGAACATTCTTTTCCTTTCCAAGAAATTTGTGGTATAAAATTTGCATGATGATCTCAGTTTTCTAGATCAACTCATCAAATGACAAAAATGACAAAAAAACACAAAAATGACAAAAATCACAAAAATCACAAAAATCATAAAAATGACAAAAATCACAGAAAATGACAAAAATGGCAAAAATGACAAAAATGGCAAAAATGTCAAAAATGACAAAAATGACAAAAATCACAAAATTGACAAAAATGACAAAAATCACAAAAATCACAAAAATGACAAAAGACAAAAATGACAAAAATGACAAAAATGACAAAAATGACAAAAATGACAACGATGACAACAATGACAAAAATGACAAAAATGACATAAATGACATAAATGACAAAAATGACAAAAATGACAAAAATGACAAAAATGACAAAAATGACAAAAATGACAAAAATGACAAAAATGACAAAAATGACAAAAATGACAAAAATCACAAAAATGACAAAAATCACAAAAATGACAAAAATCACAAAAATCACAAAAATCACAAAAATGACAAAAATGACAAAAATGACAAAATTGACAAAAATGACAAAAATCACAAAAATGACAAAAATCACAAAAATCACAAAAATGACAAAAATGACAAAAATGACAAAAATGACAAAAATGACAAAAATGACAAAAATGACAAAAATGACAAAAATGACAAAAATGACAAAAATGACAAAAATGACAAAAATGACAAAAATGACAAAAATGACAAAAATGACAAAAATGACAAAAATGACAAAAATGACAAAAATGACAAAAATGACAAAAATCACAAAAATCACAAAAATGACAAAAATGACAAAAATGACAAAAATGACAAAAATGACACAAATGACAAAAATGACAAAAATGACAAAAATTACAAAAATGACGAAAATGACAAAAATGACAAAAATGACCACAATGAAAAAAATGATTAAAATGAAAAAAAAAATGAAAAAAATGATTAAAATGAAAAAAAAATGACAAAAATGACAAAAATGACAAAAATGACAAAAATGACAAAAATGACAAAAATGACAAAAATGACAAAAATGACAAAAATGACAAAAATAACAAAAATGACAAAAATGACAAAAATGACAAAAATCACAAAAAATGACATAAATGACAAAAATGACAAAAATGACAAAAATGACAAAAATGACAAAAATGACAAAAATGACAAAAATGACAAAAATGACAAAAATGACAAAAATGACAAAAATGACAAAAATGACAAAAATGACAAAATGACAAAAATGACAAAAATGACAAAAATGACAAAAAGACAAAAAACACAAAAATTACAAAAATGATAAAAATGACCAAAATGAAAAAAATGACAAAAAATGACAAAAATGACAGAAATGACCAAAATGACAAAAAGGACAAAAATGACAAAAATGACAAAAATGACAAAAATGACAAAAATGACAAAAATGACAAAAATGACCAAAAATGACAAAAATGACAAAACTGATAAAAATGACCAAAATGACCAAAATGACAAAAATCACAAAAATCACAAAAATCACAAAAATGACAAAAATCACAAAAATCACAAAAATCACAAAAATCATGAAAATCACAAAAATCATAAAAATGACAAAAATCATAAAAATGACAAAAATCACAAAAAATGACAAAAATGGCAAAAATGACAAAAATGACAAAAACGACAAAAATGACAAAAATCAAAAAAATCACAAAAATGACAAAAATCACAAAAATCATAAAAATGACAAAAATCATAAAAATGACAAAAATCACAAAAAATGACAAAAATGACAAAAATGACAAAAATGGCAAAAATGACAAAAATGACAAAAACGACAAAAATGACAAAAATCACAAAAATCACAAAAATCACAAAAATCACAAAAATCACAAAAATCACAAAAACCACAAAAATCATAAAAATGACAAAAATCACAAAAAATGACATAAATGACAAAAATGACGAAAATGACAAAAATGACAAAAATGAAAAAAAAGTACAAAAATGACAAAAATGACAAAAATGTCAAAAATGACAAAAATGACAAAAATGACAAAAATGACAAAAATGACAAAAATGACAAAAATGACAAAAATGACAAAAATGACAAAAATGACAAAAATGACAAAAATGACAAAAATCACAAAAATGACAAAAATGACGAAAATGACAAAAATGACAAAAATCACAAAAATCACAAAAATGACAAAAATGACAAAAATCAATAAAATCACAAAAATGACAAAAATGACAAAAATGACAAATATGACAAATATGACAAAAACGACAAAAACGACAAAAATGACAAAAATGACAAAAATGACAGAAATGACGAAAATGACGAAAATGACAAAAATGACAAAAATGACAAAAATGACAAAAATGACAAAACTGACAAAAATGACAAAAATGACAAAAATGACAAAAATGACAAAAATTACAAAAATGACAAAAATGACCAAAAATGACCAAAAATGACCAAACATGACAAAAATGACAAAAATGACAAAAATGACAAAAATGACAAAAATGACAAAAATGATAAAAATGACCAAAATGACCAAAATGACCAAAATGACCAAAATGACAAAAATGACAAAAATGACAAAAATGACAAAAATGACAAAAATGACAAAAATGACAAAAATGACAAAAATGACAAAAATGACAAAAATGACAAAAATGACAAAAATGACAAAAATGACAAAAATGACAAAAATGACAAAAATGACAAAAATGACAAAAATGACAAAAATGACAAAAATGACAAAAATGACAAAAATGACAAAAATGACAAAAATGACAAAAATGACAAAAATGACAAAAATGACAAAAATGACAAAAATGACAAAAATGACAAAAATGACAAAAATGACAAAAATGACAAAAATGACAAAAATGACAAAAATGACAAAAATGACTAAAATGACAAAAATGACAAAAATGACAAAAATGACAAAAATGACAAAAATGACAAAAATGACAAAAATGACAAAAATGACAAAAATGACAAAAATGACAAAAATGACAAAAATGACAAAAATGATAAAAATGACCAAAATGACCAAAATGACAAAAATCACAAAAATCACAAAAATGACAAAAATCACAAAAATCACAAAAATCATGATGATCACAAAAATCACAAAAATAACAAAAATCATAAAAATGACAAAAATCATAAAAATGACAAAAATCACAAAAAATGATAAAAATGGCAAAAATGACAAAAATGACAAAAACGACAAAAATGACAAAAATCAAAAAAATCACAAAAATGACAAAAATCACAAAAATCATAAAAATGGCAAAAATCATAAAAATGACAAAAATCACAAAAAATGACAAAAATGACAAAAATGACAAAAATGGCAAAAATGATTAAAATGACAAAAACGACAAAAATGACAAAAATCACAAAAATCACAAAAAATACAAAAATCACAAAAATCACAAAAATCACAAAAACCACAAAAATTATTAAAATGACAAAAATCACAAAAAATGACATACATAAATGACAAAAATGACGAAAATGACAAAAATGACAAAAATGACAAAAATGACAAAAATGACAAAAATGACAAAAATGACAAAAATGACAAAAATGACAAAAATGACAAAAATGACAAAAATGACAAAAATCACAAAAATGACAAAAATCACAAAAATCACAAAAATCACAAAAATCACAAAAATGACAAAAATGACAAAAATTAATAAAATCACAAAAATGACAAAAATGACAAAAATGACAAAAATGACAAAAATGACAAAAATGACAAAAATGACAAAAATGACAAAAATGACAAAAATGACAAAAATGACAAAAATGACAAAAATGACAAAAATGACAAAAATGACAAAAATGACAAAAATGACAAAAATGACAAAAATGACAAAAATGACAAAAATTACAAAAATGGCCAAAAATGACAAAAATGACAAAAATGACAAAAATGACAAAAATGACAAAAATGACAAAAATGACAAAAATGACAAAAATGACAAAAATGACAAAAATGACAAAAATGACAAAAATGACAAAAATCACAAAAATGACAAAAATGACAAAAATGACAAAAATGACAAAAATGACAAAAATGACAAAAATGACAAAAATGACAAAAATGACAAAAATGACAAAAATGACAAAAATGACAAAAATGACAAAAATGACAAAAATGACAAAAATGACAAAAATGACAAAAATGACAAAAATGACAAAAATGACAAAAATGACAAAAATGACAAAAATGACAAAAATGACAAAAATGACAAAAATGACAAAAATGACAAAAATGACAAAAATGATAAAAATGACCAAAATGACCAAAGTGACCAAAATGACAAAAATGACCAAAATGACAAAAATGACAAAAATGACAAAAATGACCAAAACGATAAAAATGACAAAAATGACCAAAATGACCACAATGACCACAATGACAAAAATGACAAAAATGACAAAAATGACAAAAATGACAAAAATGATAAAAATGACCAAAATGACCCTACCTACCTACCTAGTCCAGCGCCGATTGACCGGCGCACAGGGCTGAGATAAAAGATCTCCACTGCTGGCGATCCGGAGCCAGCGTCTTCACTTGCTGCCAGCCAAGGTTTTCGTCAACTGTGCGGATTTCAGCGGCTAGACTTCGCCGCCACGAGCTCTTGGGCCTGTCGGCATTTTATAACGTTTACCACCTTTTCGACTTTAATTTAAGTATGTGTTCTTTTAGATTAAGGATTAGTTAATAAGTACACATCTGTGCGACATAGTCGAAGGTGATATAATAAATAAATAAATAAAATAAATAATTATTCTTATCAGAGTTGAGAACATTCCCCTAAAAAGTGCTTTTTAGGAATCCCCATGAAATCCTTCTCAAGGGCCAAGGAGGAGTACATCAACTAGCAAACAATCCACAAAACCCGAATCAATTTCAAAAAGATATAAATAATCAACCGAGCTCGAATAAAAACGAAGTAAAAAAAACACATTCGAAATAAATTCTTATTTGGCTGGTCTCAAAACTGAAACTAGATAGATAGAGAGATAGAGCTCGCACCAACAAATTGAGAAAAAATGGGGATTATAAATATTCAATCCGTGAGTCCACACGAAGCCCGGAGCAAAGCGAGGTCGAAAAATGAAAATTCAAAATAGTTTGAATTTATTTTTAAATTTCACCCCAGCTCGACGTCGCCGTCGGTGAAACTTGAATTCTCAATGAATGAATATGAACGGCCGCGGCGGTGTGTTGTGTTTATGGTAAATTTTGATTTTTTCCTCACCCAGTTGCTGGTTCAACCGAGAGCTGAGCGTGATTCGGTTTCGAAAATTTAGTCGACTTCAACGATTTGAACTGATCCAATGTTTTTCCAAGCAGCAACAGAAGTTTCTTGGCGGAAGTGATAAGTTCGAACGAAACCGTTTTTCCTGGACGATATCAGCTGGGGTGAATTCGAAAAGCACGTGTAATTTCCTTCCAGTGATGTTCGATCTCAACTCGAAACTCGATACGGTGTGCAGATTCTGTCTGAGCGATGACGGACAGCTGTATCTGCTCTTCGGGCTGCACAAGGATCCAAACCTGGTAATTCAAAACGTTCGGATGCTGACGACTATTGAGGTTAGTCTCTAGCTCTAGGGTGATTGATATATTGGGAAAGTTTTCAAGAAAACTTTCGTAAGGTTTAAGTTGTGTTCATTGAAGTGCAATTTCATAAAGTTTTGACAATTTTCGACATCGGTTGTCAAAATGTAATTTGAAAAGTTTAAATCCTTACATTTCAAACAAACTCTATGAACTTTTGAAAATATTCAAAATTACCTACTGACCATTAATTTGATGAATCTGAATTCTGAATCTGAATTCTGAATCTGAATTCTGAATCTGAATTCTGAATCTGAATTCTGAATCTGAATTCTGAATCTGAATTCTGAATCTGAATTCTGAATCTGAATTCTGAATTCTGAATTCTGAATTTTGAATTCTGAATCTGAATTCTGAATCTGAATTCTGAATCTGAATTCTTTTTTTTTTGTATGCTTTATTTATTGAGGGATTAACCTTTAGTTTTCACCCTTAGTATTAATATATCAATACTGGACGTTACAGAGTTTCTTAAATTTGGTAGTACAATGCACTTTGCTTAAGGAATTTTATCACTATTTTTTCACTTTCTTTGTTGTTTTTTAACATATTCACTAGTCCTCCTCCGGCGTCGGGAAAAATATTAGCTCTTTGCATGTCGTACTTCCTGCAGTCCACCAATAAGTGTTTAACTGTGATTGAAACACCACATGTTACACACGTTGGGGCTTCAGTTCGTTCCAATATGTGTTTATGGGTGATCTTGCTGTGTCCAGTCCTTAACCTTGTAAGAATTTTCTGGTCCTTCTTCAGCGCCGTGTCTATCCATTTCGATGTTGATGATTTGATTTCTCTTAGTGTTGTTTCCTGTTCGTTTTTTCCAATTTCGTTCATGTGCCATCCATAGTTGATGTTTAACCCATATAAGCGCGTCCGCCTTGGGTGTTTTTCTGGATATCCTTTCTCCTTCTCTGCCCAAATTTGCCAATTTGTCTGCTTTTTCGTTGCCAAGAATGCCAACGTGACTAGGTATCCAGACCAATGTCACGTTTCCTTTGTTTCTATGTTTTTGAATATCTTGGATAATCGGATGTTTCATCCCAGATTCTAAGGCTTCTAGTACACTAGCTGAATCAGAATATATTATCGTTGGAATACTCGCTTTTTCTACAGCTAGCGCAATCGCTGTTGCTTCAGCCGAGAATATTGAAAAAGTGTCAGGTAGCCTGTGAGAAACGTTGTTTTCGGTTGGACTAAATATGCCAAAACCGACTTTTCCATTTGAAAGAGATCCATCTGTGAAGGCTTCTCTTTTGTGAGGGTACACTGTATTTTTTAAGTTTGAAAATAAAGTAATTGCTGCTGCCTTGTTTCCACCCGTTTTATATTGCCTTTTGATAGTCCAATCTATTATAATAGGATTTTCAAACCAGTCCCTGGTTACTTCGGCGCGAAGTTTTGCTATAGGAGGTAAACGGCAATTGGATGTTCCTTCCAGTAAGTTGTTGGCTCTATTTAAAATAAAATTTTCACTATGCTGTGCTCTTTCAGCAATCCATGCAGCTTTCCTTGCCCAATTTTCAGCAACAAGGAATTCGAAAGGAAGTACTCCATTTTCCACGTAGAGCGCTTTGATTGGCGTTGTATAAAATGCACCGGATACAGTTCGCAACATGTTGTGGTATATTGTTTTCAGGGTGAGTATTTCGTGTGGTTCAAAAATTTCCAAACCGTAAAACAGCTTGGATATCACAGTTGCATAACCCATTTTCATAAGTGTTTCTCTACTTCCGAGGCTACTGAGAGTTTTTAAAAACCTTATCCTAATTTCACAGTCTTTTTTTTAAACGTTCAAGTGGGCGCTGGCATTTCCTTTTTGGTTTAAGTTAATTCCCAAGATCTGCGTGTTTCTTTTTCGTTGAATTTCTGTTCCGTTTATCGATAGGTTTCTCATTCTAAAGAAATGGTGGCGACCTTTCGTGTTTGAGCATGTGTGTAGGAGGGAACTTTTTTCTGCATTTACCGTGAATCCATTTTTGTCGGTCTATTTGGTTATAGTATCTATACCATTTTGTAGTTTTTTTCGACAAAATGCAGCGAACTTACTTCCACATATAAGCAGTATATCATCAGCATAAATTAATACCATGATGCCTTTTGGAATTTCTTTGAAAACTTCGTTGATGACCAGTATAAAGAGAGTTGGTGAGATCACTGAACCTTGTGCTACTCCTGTTTCTTGTGGCCGCGCGGAGGAAAGTGATCCGTCAACAACCACTCGAAACGTTCGGTTGCATAAAAATTTTGTAACCATTTGATAGGTTCTATTTCCCACTTTATATTTTTCCAAAGCTTGTAAAATGCCTGGACGCCATGTGCGATCAAACGCTTTCGATAGATCTAAGGAAACAATTTCCGAATGCTGTCTCTCTTGACGATGTTCTGTCAATATGTCTTTTAATTGACTCAAATAGCTCGTGGTACCTCTACCACTTCGAAATGCTTGTTGATTTTTGTGAAGGATTTTGTTTTTCTCTAAATAGTGCTGTAATCTTTGGTTTATCATTCTCTCATAAATTTTTGCCATGCATGAAGTTAGAGAAATTGGTCTAAAACCTTTGGTATCTCCGGATTTGGGTATTGGGATTATTCTACTTTCGCACCAATCGGATGGATAGTCTCCGTTTCGCCACAGATCGTTAAATAAATTTAGTACAATCTTTTTTGCAATAGGTGTCATGTTAGTTATCATGCTATATGTGATTTCATCTGGTCCTGCAGCCTTACTTTTACATTTACCTAACGCTACATTCAATTCAATGGCTGAGAAATCTGAATCCATTATTTCGTTGGTAGCGATGAAAGGGGGAGGTGAAAATGTATTTCTTCTTAGAGTTTCTGGATAGTTGTTCAAAGAAAAGCTTTCTTGGAATGTATCGGCTAAGTGGTTAGCAATTTCGTGAGTATCTTCCGTGAGATTTCCGTTGATAGTCATTCTCATTTTATTGTAAGTCTTTTTACCGGTAATTTTTTCAAACCTTTTCCAAATAACAGAAGCTGGTGTGAGGGCATTGAAAGAACTGGCAAATTCTTCCCAAGATTTCTTTTTTCCTTTTACAATTGCTGTTTTTGCCTCCGCCCTAGCTTTCCTGAATTTTTCGTTTTTATCATTCCAACTGTTATCCGTTTTAAGAGTTTTCAGTAGAATTTTCCATGCATCTTTTCGTTTTTGAATTCTGAATCTGAATTCTGAATCTGAATTCTGAATCTGAATTCTGAATCTGAATTCTGAATCTGAATTCTGAATCTGAATTCTGAATCTGAATTCTGAATCTGAATTCTGAATCTGAATTTTGAATCTGAATTCTGAATCTGATTTCTGAATCTGAATTCCGAATCTGAATTCTTAATCTGAATTCTGAATCTGAATTCTGAATCTGAATTCTGAATCTGAATTCCGAATCTGAATTCTGAATCTGAATTCTTAATCTGAATTCTGAATCTGAATTCTGAATCTGAATTCTGAATCTGAATTCTGAATCTGAATTCTGAATCTGAATTCTGAATCTGAATTCTGAATTCTGAATTCTGAATTCTGAATCTGAATTCTGAATTCTGAATCTGAATTCTGAATTCTGAATTCTGAATCTGAATTCTGAATTCTGAATCTGAATTCTGAATCTGAATTCTGAATCTGAATTCTGAATCTGAATTCTGAATCTGAATTCTGAATCTGAATTCTGAATCTGAATTCTGAATCTGAATTCTGAATCTCAATTCTGAATCTGAATTCTGAATCTGAATTCTGAATCTGAATTCTGAATCTGAATTCTGAATCTGAATTCTGAATCTGAATTCTGAATCTGAATTCTGAATCTGAATTCTGAATCTGAATTCTGAATCTGAATTCTGAATCTGAATTCTGAATCTGAATTCTGAATCTGAATTCTGAATCTGAATTCTGAATCTGAATTCTGAATCTGAATTCTGAATCTGAATTCTGAATCTGAATTCTGAATCTGAATTCTGAATCTGAATTCTGAATCTGAATTCTGAATCTGAATTCTGAATTCTGAATCTGATTCCGGAATCTGAAACATAAATCTGAATTCTGAATCTGAATCTGAATTCTGTATATCTATTTGAATCTGAATGCAGCATTTTATCCTTCATGGGTGAATTTCTGCTCGAAGATTTTGTTGTTTTTTTTTTCATACATTTTTTAAGAATCCTTTACTATTCAGCCTATATTCAGGCGTTTTATTCTAATAGCTTTTTACTATCTATTTTTAGTTAATTTTGAATGTAAAATTTAGGTGTTTTATTAATTATCCTTCAGTAATTTTGAAAGAACATTATCAATCTTTAAATAAATTTCAGTTAATAGGATTTTCTATTCGTGGTATTCAGAAACTATTTCCAACAGATCAAATCAAGTTTAGTTTCAACATGTTTTAGAACCAGGAAGGAACTGAATGAATTCGATTCATCTTTTGTTTCAGCTCTCCACCTCGGAAAACATCAATTACAAAATCTGTGAAACATGTTGTGCCTCCTTTGAACTGTGCGTTAAATTTCGGCAAACGTGCGTCCAGGCCGAGAAGAGGATAAAAGATTTGCGCTCCCTGAGCTGTCTGGCATCGGCTTCACTCCCAGCAGCTGTCATTCCGAGCAGCGAAATAAAGCAGGAACTAGAGCCGAGCCCACTGGAACCGGAAGCATTGGACCAGCTTTTCAATGAAGACCCCCAAATGAATAGTGGCGGCCTGATGGGCCTGGACCAGTACGGGCTTAACTTTGTAACGCCCCCACTTTTCGATGGCGGTGGAAATTGGCCGGAACAACAGATTTCCGGCTCGTATTGCAACGTCGGTGTTTGGAACAGCCCGGAATCGCCCGTTTTGCCCCCGATAATGGGGCCGGTTTCACCTACTTTTCCTTCCCCGACAGGCGGCCCTCAACCAACCATCACAACAACTGTTTTATCAAAACTGCAACCTCCAACTAGCTCCAGTTTGTTTGCCTCAGCATCAATCAAAATATCCCGATCTAAATACTTCTGCCAAATTTGCGAGAAACATTTCTTCCAGCGGAACGTTCACATACAGCATCATGAGAGGTGAGCTTCCGGTTCACCATAATAAACTACTCAAGCATATAATCAATCAATCAAATTTGAATGTTCTGATACTGCTTATTCGAAGAATGCACTCTAATCTAACTTTTTTTTTCCTTTTCATAAAAAAAGGTACAGCAAAGCGTGCTTCCAGTGTTTGGATGAGAAGCTAACCGGAACGTACAGGCCGGAAGTGGCACTGGTGGGGCGGCACACCTGCCGCATTTGTCTGGCGGCCAAGGAGAGTTGTGCCGAGTTTCTGCAGCACTCGATTGCCCACCACGCGGAGGAACATCGGGCCAAGGATTCGTACAAGTGTAACCAGTGCGATAAGGTGTTTGTGCTGAAGGGCGAGAATAGCCGCGGCAAGGTGCACAACTGCGTCCGGAAGATGCACTGCCCGCACTGTCCGCAGTCCTTCCATTATGCCAAAAGTTACCAGAAACATTTGCGGTTCTTCCACAATGTGCCGGCCGACGCGAACGAGCTCAAGAATCCCTACCTCGGACCGGGATAACGATGGGGATCTAGAGGGTTAATAAATTGTCTTACATTATTATATCCCTTTTTGTGTTTTCTTTGGTGGAGCTTGGGTATAGGACTTATGTGCTTATGCTATCTTCATTCGAGAACCGGTAGCTTCTGCAGAAATATTTGCAGATTATGAAAAGGAAGTAATTAGGTTCTTTTATAAATGTTCCAGACAATCCTGCCATTAGAATATTCCCAAGTAGCATTTTTAGTTTTATTACGGCCAGCGCAACTTCTTTAGGACTATACCAACTCTTATAAAGCTATTATATTTTTACTCTTTCATAATTCATTTTTCATAGCAACCACGGTTAATGATTGCACTGAGATGATTTGGAAGCGTAAATCTGCCACTAGTGAAATGTATATGAAGTAGTAGGGGAAGTTGTCTACTACCGGACACTTTTTTAGTTATAACCATTATAACTCACAACATATATCGATTCCAATAAGAGCAGTAAGCCTTGGACAAGTACGGTCGTGTAAAACAGGATAATATGTGCACTAGACTAAGTCAATTTGGGGTCATTTTTTTAAATTTCTCAAACCCTGTGGTCCAAAAAGCTTTGTTTTGGTCCAAAACTCATCCATTTTTTTTGCAGAATTTTTCAAGTTACGTTTACATGGGTAAATGTGAACTTTAAGGTACTTTTAGGCATGGGCATGGGAAAATTGAATATTTTGTACTGATAAATCAACTTCATTTTTGTTCATTTCTGTGAAACCGAGCCTGCAAATGGTTTTTGTGCCGATTAATAAATTCCCTAAAGGACATTTTCTGCAGAAAAACTTTGTCAAAGACCGTAACTTCGTATCTTATTACACAAAAAAATTATTAGCTGTTGAATGGGGGAAACAATAAATTCAATTGACATCACTGCTGGATGCCTATCGAGGTATTGCATGAGTTCTTTCCATGCAATACTTTGCGAGGCACTAGCAGTGATGTCGATTGAATTTATTGTTTTTAAATGCCAAAAGACATACCCCTGTTAAACAGCTAATAACTTTTTTGCCTAAAAAGATACAAGTTTATGGTCTTCGAAAAAGTTGTTCAACGAAACATTTCCTTTAGATATTCTATAAATTGGCACGAAAATCATTAGCAGGCTCGGTTTCACATAAGAAACAAAAATGATTTTTCAGTAAAAAATATTCAATTTTCCCATACAAACCTAAAAGCTCAAATTTACTCATGTAAACCACTGTATACGTAACTTAAAAATTCTGCAAAAAAAAATCATGGATGAGTTTTAGACCAAAACGAAGCTTTTTAGACCCCAGGGTTTGAGAAATTCAAAAATGACCCCAAATCAACTCAGTGTAGTGATGCAGATGCTTCCCAATTTTTCTAGCAGCTTCGAGAGAAACAAGGATGAGGCCGCGACAGGCGAAAATGCCTGATTCCTGCGGTGTGCGATTGGCGACACAAAAATGTTTACAATAACAAATATATTATAGCAAAAATGACAAAAAATATCATAAATGATAAATGCCAAAAAGAACAAAAATTGGAAAAAAAAAATGTAAAATGGGCTATTTTAAAAAGAACAAAAATGAAAAACAAAAATTGCAAGATGACAAAAACGACAAAATTAAAATTAATACAAATAAAACAAACTGTCAAAAATAACAAAACGACGAAATTATTAGTAAGGACAAGATCGTTTTTTCAAATATATAAAAACAGCCAAAATTTTCAAAAATAACAAAAATGAAAATAATGACAAAAACGGCACATATAACAAAAAAAAAATCTTTTTGTAACTCCGCACTAAAATGTATGTTTTTCGTTACGAAATTTGGTTCGGAAAATGCTTAATGCTTATTTTTCATACCTTTTTTAAGATAAGGGGGGGGTAGGGTCTAACGGGTAAAAAAAAAACACCATTTTCACATTTTTTTCTAGAGCTATCGTTCAAACAAATGTATTCAAATTTTTCGCATTATACAAAGCATTGTTAAAAGAACATTTAGTATTTTTTTCGTAGAAAAATATTGAAAAATGAGCCGGTGACGGAGCACTTTCGAGGATGAAGTTTTAGAAAACAGGATTTGCGGTGGACACTGTATCTCAGCACAGAATCATCCGAAGTCAAAAAATCATAGCAAAATATTTTTAATAGATGTTTTTCTGGACCCCAACGTTTTTATTTAACCTTAAATTTTTTTATGAAATTTTTGTGACTGTTTGAAGTAAAAACTACGATTTTTCACGAAAAAATCCGCCATTTTTTATCTGTAAAATCTCCCCAAAGTAAAAAAACAAAAAAAGAAAAACGTTGGGGTCTGGTCTTTGTGTGTAGAAAATATGTTCCAAATTTGAAAAGAATCGGATAAGTAGTTTTCAAATGACGATGTCCACGGACTTTAAAAATGTGCTTTCGAGAAAAACGCGTTTGAAGTTTCTGCTCTTGCTTTCTTGCAGTATTAGATAGCAGGAGAGAAAGGCCTATAATTTCTACAGTTTTGCTTCAATTGACTTAAAAATTTGACACAACATTCTTGAAATGTTTTACAATAAGAAAATAAAAAAATAAAAAAAATCGATTTTTTGAAAGTGTTAGAACCTATCCCAACCCCCCCCCCCCCCCCCCCCATAAGTTAACCACCGTAATTAATTTTTGTAAATTTATTTTTCGGCATATCGGTGAAATGTATATTCTTGAAGAAAGAATATCAGAATTGAAAATTGATAAAGATGGATAGAGAAGTGAGGAGAAAATTTACAGATGTTGAAAAGAGCGAAAGAGCATTTTTGGTGTACGTTAATAAGTTTTCCTCGCAAAAATGCTCTTTCGCTCTTTTCAACATCTGTAAATTATCTCCTCACTTCTCTATCCATCGTTATTAATTTTCAGTTCTGATATTCTTTCTTCAAGAATATACATTTCACCGATATGCCGAGAAATAAATTTACAAAAATATTTTTCATACCGAAAAAACAATGCAAAATGTAGGTAATAATTTTCGATACAGTTTTCTAAACAGGATTGAAAACTTTTTTCTGTTTTTTTCTGGTGGTTTACCGCTTTCGCGTTAATGGTCGAAAAGTGCTTAAACTAAAATGTATTTGTACCTGGATACGTGTTTTAGCCAAATCAACAGAATTGATTTCGTCAGCTGATTTTAAAGTTCCACAGAACACTCAGTTTGAAATTCAATCTCGTTAACCGAGGAAATTTTGACTGGGAACATTTTACTTTGTAGCGCTTGGAACACCACCTTGTGGTGATTAGCGCAACTTTAAAAAAGATTGCATGCAACTTTTCCAAAACGGAAGTGCTGACATCTTCGCGTTCCTACCTTGATTTGTTAAAAGTTAATATTTCATTTTACTTTAACCTTATGCAAACGTCTATCGATTTACAAAAAATGGAAATTTCTCCATATACCTTTGAAAAAAAGGCACAAACTTCAGATTTTTTTTTGCAATAAATATTTATTAGCAACAAACAAATCATCATAGCGAAAATAGAGAGATCGTACGTGCACACACTTAGGTAACTTCGTTCCCAAACACAGAAATCATTCTTAATACCGAGATCCTTAAAATTGTAAGCTCATTAACACCTTTTAATATTCCAAAGTGAAATTAAGATATTTGTTTTTATTTTATTCAATCGGAAACAATCACAAGATTTTCGTTTGTTTCTCATTAGTAGCCACATATCGTTGGAATTATTTTCGTTAAGCGTATTTAGGGTTTAACTTCAATACATCATACAAATTTTCAATCACATTGACCGAACAGACCAAAACACAGATATGATTTTTAAAACTTTTTTCCATTATAATTTTTTTTCCTCAACCCTTAAGCTTTTAGTAAATTTGTTGTTAAAAGAAGGTCTATTCCTTTTTATGTTCGAAAAAATCATCAAACACGTGGTGAATTTGGTCTATCATATCGGTACAGGTCATGCTGCGTCCCTTCACCTTGTAAGCGTAACTGTTGCAATGTTTGGTCAGATGGCAAGCGGCATAGCTGGCAACTAGTGCCGGACTAACTTCCTTCTTATAATCCAGAGCCCAAAAGTAGAAAGTGGATAGAGAACCTGCCAACAGGTCTCCTTGGCCGCCACACCTTCGCCCGGATCCTCCCTGAGGGCACTCATACTTCTCGAGCGTTTGCGAATCGTAAATCCTGTCATTCAAACCCTTTTCGATTACAGTCACTCCATCGCCCAGCTTGGCAATGTTTTCCTGAATTCGACCCCGGTCATTGCCGAACAATCGACTGAACTCGATGGCATTCGGCGTTAGAATAACTCTTGGATAATCCTTTATCAGACTTGTGTCCTGCGTTACGATAAATAGCCCATCGGCGTCTATAATCAGTGGTTTCGACAGCTGTCTGCAGATTTTAATCAGCTCTGACACCGTTTGCATTACCGATCGATCTCGACCCAGTCCTGGTCCAACAACCAGAACATGCAATCGCTCTAGCCAAGGTTCAATCTGGATGATGGCATTGTTTTGATCCAGCAGCGGATGAACTATCAGCTCCGGGCTATAACCTTTGATGACTTGGGCCGCACCCTGAGGACAGAACACATGTACCAGATCCGCTCCAACTTTGAGGGCACTGATGGCAGCAAAATACGGTGCTCCGGTGTATTCCACCGATCCGCCCACTATTCCAATACGGCCGGCCTGGCCTTTGTGGCGATCCGTCGCCAGATGTGGTACCATATCGCGGGCACGTTCCAGCAGGGGCGACTTATTTTCCGTCATTTCGATGCAAAAGGACAACCGACGACGGTTGACAGATGTTGGGTTTAATTTGACTTGTCTTAACACTGTAAAACTGCGATAAATTAGTGAAAAATGTTCAATCGGAAGCCGTACCTGAGCGATGGAAAACAGCATAACTTTTCATCACCCCCTGAAGCGATGCGCCGCCCGAACAAAGCGAACGAAAATCGAAAAGTTTGACAGTTCACTCCCTGAAGAAAGTGATAAGAAAAACATCGCACAACCAGAGGACAACTGCTTGAAAACTTTTAGGAGGGGTCATTATTATTGGAATTTTTTTTTCAAATCTATGATTTTTAAAGAAATTTGAACTAAATTGAACACAAATCGCAGTGATATCATCTTTTAACATTTTGATTCTCGAGAAATATCTCGTCATATAGTTAGCAGTGTAATAATATTACCTATTAAAATAAATAAATTTAAATTATATTGATGAAATCATTGAACTAATCCTGTTACTGTTGTTATTGCTCCGATTGCTCCTGTCAAAGGTCATGGGCTGTAGTCTACAAGATAGTTATTGTGCCCTAATTGTGAATTTTGCCATAATTTGTCACTTTTTAATCATTTTTGTAATTTTTGTTTTTTTTTTAATTTTTTTTTCTCGTTCATCTTTTTTGTCATTATGGCCATTTTGGTCATTTTTGTAATTTTTCTTTCATTTTTGTCATTTGTGTCATTTGTGTCATTTTTGTCATTTTTGTAATTTTTTGTCATTTCTGTCATTTTTGTCAATTTTGTCATTTTTGTCATTTTTGTCATTTTTGTCATTTTTGTCATTTTTGTCATTTTTGTAATTTTTGTCATTTTTGTCATTTTTGTCATTTTTGTCATTTTTGTCATTTTTGTCATTTTTGTCATTTTTGTCATTTTTGTCATTTTTGTCATTTTTGTCATTTTTGTCATTTTTGTCATTTTTGTCATTTTTGTAATTTTTGTAATTTTTGTAATTTTTGTAATTTTTGTAATTTTTGTAATTTTTGTAATTTTTGTAATTTTTGTAATTTTTGTCATTATTGTCATTTTTGTCATTTTTGTCATTTTTTTCATTTTTGTCATTTTTGTCATTTTTGTCATTTTTGTCATTTTTGTCATTTTTGTCATTTTTGTCATTTTTGTCATTTTTGTCATTTTTGTCATTTTTGTCATTTTTGTCATTTTTGTCATTTTTGTCATTTTTGTCATTTTTGTCATTTTTGTCATTTTTGTCATTTTTGTCATTTTTGTCATTTTTGTCATTTTTGTCATTTTTGTCATTTTTGTCATTTTTGTCATTTTTGTCTTTTTGTCATTTTTGTCATTTTTGTCATTTTTGTCATTTTTGTCATTTTTGTCATTTTTGTCACTTTTGTCATTTTTGTCATTTTTGTCATTTTTGTCATTTTTGTCATTTTTGTCATTTTTGTCATTTTTGTCACTTTTGTCATTTTTGTCATTTTTGTCATTTTTGTCATTTTTGTCATTTTTGTCATTTTTGTCATTTTTGTCATTTTTGTCATTTTTGTCATTTTTGTCATTTTTGTCATTTTTGTCATTTTTGTCATTTTTGTCATTTTTGTCATTTTTGTCATTTTTGTCATTTTTGTCATTTTTGTCATTTTTGTCATTTTTGTCATTTTTGTCATTTTTGTCATTTTTGTCATTTTTGTCATTTTTGTCATTTTTGTCATTTTTGTCATTTTTGTCATTTTTGTCATTTTTGTCATTTTTGTCATTTTTGTCATTTTTGTCATTTTTGTCATTTTTGTCATTTTTGTCATTTTTGTCATTTTTGTCATTTTTGTCATTTTTGTCATTTTTGTCATTTTTGTCATTTTTGTCATTTTTGTCATTTTTGTCATTTTTGTCATTTTTGTCATTTTTGTCATTTTTGTCATTTTTGTCATTTTTGTCATTTTTGTCATTTTTGTCATTTTTGTCATTTTTGTCATTTTTGTCATTTTTGTCATTTTTGTCATTTTTGTCATTTTTGTCATTTTTGTCATTTTTGTCATTTTTGTCATTTTTGTCATTTTTGTCATTTTTGTCATTTTTGTCATTTTTGTCATTTTTGTCATTTTTGTCATTTTTGTCATTTTTGTCATTTTTGTCATTTTTGTCATTTTTGTCATTTTTGTCATTTTTGTCATTTTTGTCATTTTTGTCATTTTTGTCATTTTTGTCATTTTTGTCATTTTTGTCATTTTTGTCATTTTTGTCTTTTTTGTCATTTTTGTCATTTTTGTCATTTTTGTCATTTTTGTCATTTTTGTCATTTTTGTCATTTTTGTCTTTTTTGTCATTTTTGTCATTTTGGTCATTTTTGTCATTTTTGTCATTTTTGTCATTTTTGTCATTTTTGTCATTTTTGTCATTTTTGTCATTTTTGTCATTTTTGTCATTTTGTAATTTTTCTTTCATTTTTGTCATTTGTGTCATTTGTGTCATTTTTGTCATTTTTGTAATTTTTTGTCATTTCTGTCATTTTTGTCAATTTTGTCATTTTTGTCATTTTTGTCATTTTTGTCATTTTTGTCATTTTTGTCATTTTTGTAATTTTTGTAATTTTTGTCATTTTTGTCATTTTTGTCACTTTTGTCATTTTTGTCATTTTTGTAATTTTAGCATTTTTGTCATTTTTGTCATTTTTGTCATTTTTGTCATTTTTGTCATTTTTGTCATTTTTGTCATTTTTGTCATTTTTGTCATTTTTGTCATTTTTGTCATTTTTGTCATTTTTGTCATTTTTGTCATTTTTGTCATTTTTGTCATTTTTGTCATTTTTGTCATTTTTGTCATTTTTGTCATTTTTGTCATTTTTGTCATTTTTGTCATTTTTGTCATTTTTGTCATTTTTGTCATTTTTGTCATTTTTGTCATTTTTGTCATTTTTGTCATTTTTGTCATTTTTGTCATTTTTGTCATTTTTGTCATTTTTGTCATTTTTGTCATTTTTGTCATTTTTGTCATTTTTGTCATTTTTGTCATTTTTGTCATTTTTGTCATTTTTGTCATTTTTGTCATTTTTGTCATTTTTGTCATTTTTGTCATTTTTGTCATTTTTGTCATTTTTGTCATTTTTGTCATTTTTGTCATTTTTGTCATTTTTGTCATTTTTGTCATTTTTGTCATTTTTGTCATTTTTGTCTTTTTTGTCTTTTTTGTCATTTTTGTCATTTTTGTCATTTTTGTCATTTTTGTCATTTTTGTCATTTTTGTCATTTTTGTCATTTTTGTCTTTTTTGTCATTTTTGTCATTTTTGTCATTTTTGTCATTTTTGTCATTTTTGTCATTTTTGTCATTTTTGTCATTTTTGTCATTTTTGTCATTTTTGTCATTTTTGTAATTTTTGTAATTTTTGAAATTTTTGAAATTTTTGTCATTTTTGTCATTTTTGTCATTTTTGTCATTTTTGTCATTTTTGTCATTTTTGTCATTTTTGTCATTTTTGTCATTTTTGTCATTTTTGTCATTTTTGTCATTTTTGTCATTTTTGTCATTTTTGTCATTTTTGTCATTTTTGTCATTTTTGTCATTTTTGTCATTTTTGTCATTTTTGTCATTTTTGTCATTTTTGTCATTTTTGTCATTTTTGTCATTTTTGTCATTTTTGTCATTTTTGTCATTTTTGTCATTTTTGTCATTTTTGTCATTTTTGTCATTTTTGTCATTTTTGTCATTTTTGTCATTTTTGTCATTTTTGTCATTTTTGTCATTTTTGTCATTTTTGTCATTTTTGTCATTTTTGTCATTTTTGTCATTTTTGTCATTTTTGTCATTTTTGTCATTTTTGTCATTTTTGTCATTTTTGTCATTTTTGTCATTTTTGTCATTTTTGTCATTTTTGTCATTTTTGTCATTTTTGTCATTTTTGTCATTTTTGTCATTTTTGTCATTTTTGTCATTTTTGTCATTTTTGTCATTTTTGTCATTTTTGTCATTTTTGTCATTTTTGTCATTTTTGTCATTTTTGTCATTTTTGTCATTTTCGTCATTTTTGTCATTTTTGTCATTTTTGTCATTTTTGTCATTTTTGTCATTTTTGTCATTTTTGTCATTTTTGTAATTTTTGTAATTTTTGTAATTTTTGTCATTTTTGTCATTTTTGTCATTTTTGTCATTTTTGTCATTTTTGTCATTTTTGTCATTTTTGTCATTTTTGTCATTTTTGTCATTTTTGTCATTTTTGTCATTTTTGTCATTTTTGTCATTTTTGTCATTTTTGTCTTTTTTGTCATTTTTGTCATTTTTGTCATTTTTTCATTTTTGTCATTTTTGTCATTTTTGTCATTTTTGTCATTTTTGTCATTTTTGTCATTTTTGTCATTTTTGAAATTTTTGACATTTTTGACATTTTTGACATTTTTATCATTTTTGTCATTTTTGTCATTTTTGTTTTTTTTTTTAAATTTTTGACATTTTTATCATTTTTGTCATTTTTGTCTTTTCTGTCATTGATTTAATTGACGAGTATCCTTATTTTCAATTTTAAAAGTAATTGCAAAATAAAGGTTAAGGTATTGCAACTTTTCTTTTCGAAAATTAGAGGTTATGTTCATATTTTTTATCAACAACATCTCAACACTACCGGTATGAGTGTGTTATTCTTATCCATTGTTGGAAGCACTTTGAGCAGTGGAAAGGAGAGAGCTACTTACTTGAAATACTTTATTAAACTAATTTCGCTACCTTATATACTAAACTATTTCCATGGTTACATATAATACCATGGTTACATATAATATGTACTTGTTTATTAATTACTAGCTGATCCCATACGAACTCCGTTTCGCTTTCAACTTGGAATATGTCATGAACAGTTTATATGAAAGTCAATTACCAAGCATTTTCCAAATGCACTTCCGAATTCATTGTTGTGTAATAATTGCAAAAATTTTGGACGATCATGTTTTCTGTCGTCTGCTACTAAATTTAAAATCAGGAGTCAATTGACCGTGCCAAAAAAAACCCGGGTATGAATTTCGACTTGGTCGTTGCATAACAACGCAATTACAACGTGTGCAAATTTTCAAAGTAATTCATTGCATAATAACGTCAATATTGCTAAAAAAAAAAGTGAAAAATTAATTAATATGGACGACAATACATTTGACATCTGAAATCGATTGCCCGTCCCTGAAAATCACCGTGTGCAAATTTTCATCCCAATCCATTGTATAATAACGACGATATTGCAATATATTGAGTATGGACGACCCCTTTGCCGGCCCCGTAAACTAAATTAATTACCTGAAATCGATTGCTCGGCCCTAAAAATTCTCGTGTACCAATTGTCATCTGAATCCGATGTATAATAACGACAATATCGCATTAAAAGTGAATAGTTAATATGGACGACCCCTTTTGCCGACCCCTTACTCTGAGTCTGAGTTTGATACCTCAAATCGATTGCACGTCACTCAGAACTATTGTGTACCAATTTTCATCTGAATTCGATGTATAATAACGTCAATATCGCAAAAACAGCGAACAGTTAATATGGACGACCCTTTTGGTTGACCTCTTACACAAAATTTGAAACCTGAAATCGATTGCTCGTCTTTCAAAACGCTCATGTGACATTTTCAACACAATCCGACGAAAAGTAAGGTCAATATCGCGACAACAATATTTGTCTTGTATGGACGACCCCCTTCAAAAGGGGTCATCCGAAAATCTGAAAACATTTTTCATCATTCCTGGTCCTAATGAGCACCCTTGCCAAATTTCACACCTCTAGCTCTTAATATGGCTGAGTCTATAGAGGACAAACAAACATACAGAAATTGCTTTTATATATATATAGATGTGTATGTTGTTATATGTTCCATCGATTGCTTCGATCGGACAAATTTCAACACTCTTCCTCAACATATACATTCACAGCCTTTTAACTGCCTCCGGCGGCTCGCCCCTGTTGCAACTCGATGACCTTCACTGGCACCAGTTCGACGACCTCCACCGGGATCTGGCACGACGATCTGCAGTGGCTTCCGGTCCGACGACCTCCCAATGACTCTGGCCCGACGACCTTCCATGGATCTGGTCTCGGCGCTCTTTCTGCGACTCGAAGCTTCCTTTCCACCTCGACGCCTTCCCTGAGGCCTGACGCTTCTAGTGGTCCAGCTCGACGACCTTCACTTGGCTTTCCAGTCCGACCACCTTCCGTGGTACCCCGCTCGTTAGTCCTCCAGTGGCTCCTGGTCCGACGACCACCACCTGGTTCCTGACTTGACGACGTTCAATGATACTACCCGCCAACCTTCGATGACTCAGCAACCTTCCGACGACCTCCCGTGTTTCCTGGCTTGTTGACCTCAACCTGGCTTCCCGATCCGATGATCTTCCAGTTGAGTCCTAGTCCCACAACTTTCTACGGTCTCCGACCTCCATATGGCTCTGCACCGACGACCTTCCGGTGGCTCTGGTTCCTACCTCGATACCTTCCAATGGTTCCTGGTTCGTTGTCCTTCCTTCGACGCTGGCTCTTCTTGCCCCTGTTGATTCCTAGCGATTCTCCTTCCTCTCTCCAACTAGTGCTGGGCCCATAACCAGGAGCTATCAGCTTCCACGGAATTCTGGCGACAAAACACTAGAGCCAAGTGAGGGTTGACGGGTTGAGATCAAAGCTCGTGTTTGAACTTTTTTCACGCACACACATGTACCAGTGCAAATTGCATTGTTGTAATCAATATAAACATAAACATTGTGTGAGTGAAGTAACGCTTGATTTTCAAAGTATTAGTGTGATGATGTGCTTCCACTCAAAGCTTGAATGCAAAGCTGCATTTCTTGTGTAGAAAGCTGCAAAGCTTGGATCCCATCTCGCAGGGCGGCAGCACCATAAACATTGTGTAGGTGGCCCCAACGATTTGTTCGAAAAAACAACAGCCCAACTATCTTGATACTTGGAGATCTTTGCCATAACCTATTGTTTGAAGCACTTTGTGCAGTGGGAAGGAGAAACTTGTTCTGCTTGGAGGTAGAAATTGGAACACTTGGAATTTAACTAATTTCGCTACCTTATATACTGAACCATTTCCATGGTAAACTGTTTATTAATTATGTTTATAATTGCTTCGATTGGACAAATCTCAACATTATCCATCCATAATATGTCGACAGCCTCAATGCATCAATTCAGAACGGAATATCCCGACCATCATCACAGTGAAATTCAGTGTGCCGTCGTTTGAATGAATTTCAGTTGCTCGATTTCAATTACGTTGTGGTGATTTGGGAATTAAGTGTTAGTCAGAAAAAAGTATTTCGAAGAAGATTTATTTACAAGAAATATGTGTGTCCTTCCATTATTTTATTTGATGAATCAGATTCACTATGCACGTAGTTAATAACTTTGTTGTTCTACCTGGATTAACTATCTGGAACGATTCTTGATTATTACGTACATACGTCGAGTCTAACCAGTCATTTATTCCTACCAGCGCCACAAGAACATTTAATTGCGATCACCTTTCACCGTCGACAATAGCTTTATTTACCTAAGGATTTCGTATCCCAACCACTTCTCATGCGTAGCATTTAACAAGAGAAAGGAACAACGTTCAACCAGGTTACACGTGCCTTGCCATAAAAAAAACCTGGAGACATGGAGGCTCGACTCAGCTCCAGCATTATGACCCAACAGAACTCTTCCGAAAAGAATATCCTATCCCATTCAAGTCAGTCTTTATCAAACTGTCGCAGCATCCAGTTCGGGGCGGGATGTTAACTTCTTCGTGTGTTTAACCGGTCATTCTCATCTGTTTTCTGTCGGAATGAGTCGTTGTGGATTTTAGTCAGTTAAAGATTCCAATAGTGAAATTCGGTTAATTTAAAGGTTTTTGTTAAACAAAATGATTCCTTTCCGAGCCGTTCGATACACGAGAAACTTTGCTTTTCAAAAGGTGCGTTCAAGTTACAGTGTCAAGTTCAAGTTATTATAGCCGTTCAAAAGTGTGATGTATGGTGTAACTCTTACAAATTCGTCATTGCAATCTATTCAGTTGAAGAAGATGAAGCCATTGAGTGGACATCGATCACCGATTTTATAACGGCAAAAAAGTACCCACCTCACATTTGCCAGGTGGCAATCCAGTTATGGGTCGTATTTGGATTCTGATCCCAGAACCACGTTCCACGTAAAGTGTGTGGTGCAAAACCAGTTTATTGGGAGGATGCTGTGCGATTCTAACCAATATGTATAAAATCTGGGTGAACATCTAAATATGCAAAAAAAGGCGAAAAAACTGTAGCGATGCAAGCATGTGGGAATAAATGGGGCGGACACTGCCCATGTGAATCTATCTCCTCTTCCTGAATCGCCTAATTAACGACTGTTTTGCATATTATTGCCGTTTATCGCGAATTCGGCGAGTCGTTGACCGAATCGCGCCTGGATTCTTTGCCGGGGAGATGTTTCGGGAGAGATATCTATTATAAATTTTAAAAATAAAGCTTGAGATGTTCGATACCGACCTGAAGGTTTTGTACTAAGCTTCTTGGGTAGAAAAAAAAGCCTAGCATGGACGTTATTTCAAAATTTATACTTAATACAAGGTTTATTCCTAAAATTCTTAACTGATAATTTCATTACTAAATTATCAAATTCCACAACAATTGTTTAAAAATTAACTTTTCATTGGTTAAGTTTTTTATCTTGTCAATGAGCTCCAAACCCATTCCTCATCATTAAAGTTGGGTGCTTAACATATTTCTCCACTTGAAGTCAAGGTCACTCGGTTACAACGAAAATAAAAACAAAGTTTATCTGATGTTAGATTTATTGCCCGAGAACGAAAAAAAACAGTCTCAGGTTCGTCTTTTATTTTCAACTGCCCAAAGCTTCTCAACAAGTCACTCTTCCATTAATACACGCATGGAAGAAGGTACAAAAAAATTTCCGCACCACATGTGGGGTACATTAACAAAAACTTATTATTTGGGCATATCAGCAGATTGTGGCTTCGGGTTGAAGTTTTTAATGAAATTAGGTGCTGGAATTGAAATTTTGATGAACAAGTTATTTGGAAATCAGATTCGAAGGTCTTATCCAGAATTCAGACTCAGAATTCAGTTCAGAATTGTATAATTCACATACAGAGTTCAGAGTCAGATTGGGATTCAGAATTCTCATTCAAGAAAAAAACTTTAATTCAACAAGAACTCAAAAATCTAAACTTTGAACACTTTGAGGCACTCCTAAAAAATCAAGTTCAATTAGGCTGAAATTTTTGGCCCAATCTACAAAATGTACGTACATGGTCGGTTTTTGAAATTCGATAGGACCCTTTTCGCTGCCATCCTTATGAGCATTCATTCCTATTTTTAAGTTTTTAATTCCTATTTCTTCATATTTAGGAGGTAAAATTCTTAGAGTATCAGTTTTCTAAACATAATCTCCTAATTACCAAACTTTGAAGGTTCAAAATCTTTTCTGATATTTTCCTCATTTCCAGATCAAACATTCTAGTCCGGGTAACAAGTTCGCCCTCAAACTGCTGGCGATCGTGCTGTTCGTTGTGACGGCTAGCTTTTTGATCTCACATCGGTACGACGATCTTTCAGAGTTGAAAAACAGCCTGTACGAACGCTATGCAGCGGCATCCAATGAGCCATTTTTCAACGGGGTTCCTCGGAATTTGGAGGGCATCAAAATCGACTGGCACGACTACGGCTTACTGGAGGCCGAAAGGAATCGATCGGGTCCAGGAGAGCACGGGAAACCCTTCTCGCTGGACCAAGACGAGGACATCAAATTGAACGAAAAACTGTTCACCGAAAATGGCTACTATGCAGTTGTGAGCGACAAAATTGCAATCGATCGTTCCGTGACCGATCTCCGTCCTCCGGAGTGAGTATCAATTACTTAAGAAAACATCATTAAACCTCATTCATCGATTTTCTTCCACTCCAGATGTAAGAAGAAACTGTACCTTCAAGAACTGCCAACGGTCAGCGTGATTGTGATATTCTACAACGAGCACTGGAGCACGCTACTTCGAACTGTGCACAGCATTCTGAACCGATCGCCCCCGCAGCTGCTGAAGGAGATCATCATGGTTAACGATCACAGTACCAAGAAGTTTCTCTGGAAGCCGCTGGAGAACTACATCCGCGAGGAGCTTCCGCCGGGCCGGGTGAAACTGATCCACATGCCGACGAGATCCGGACTGATTTTGGCCCGACTTGCCGGGCTCAGAAGGGCCACCGGAGATGTGCTGATCGTGCTGGACTCGCACACCGAGGTTAACACCAATTGGTTGCCACCGTTGTTAGGTATGTAAATATATCACTTAAGATATTGTCAATTGCATTGTTAGTTGGATTTCGTTGCAGTAGCAGTTATCCGTGAAAAAAGGTTAACATGTATCATGTATCAAAATGTAAGAATTTACAAAAAAAAAATCAAACTAAATTTCCGGCAACGTCCAGACAAACTTGAACAAACCCCAATATATTTTTAAAAAAATCATGAAAAAAAAATTTCAAACATTTTTACCGAGTCGCATTAGTAGATTCGGAATTTGCTTACTGATAAGACTTACTCAGAATATTAATTTTTTTTAAGTGAAAAGTTTAAAAAAGGTATGTATAATATGTAACTCATTTTGAGATTTTTTGTTTGTTTTTTTTTTAATTAAAGTGAATAATAATATTGGATATCCGGGCAAATCTGGATAAAATCGTGCAATCTGGCAGGTTTTATTTAGAACTCAATAAAAGAATATTAAAAGATCCTAGGATAACTATACTAGGTACATAACTACGACAAAATCCTAGTACCAAAATTACTTTAACGTCTGGACAACCTAAAAACTACACTGGATTCTTTTTTTAAACGATTGTTGTGTACCTACGTGCAAAAAAAGAAATCGTGTAAAAAAAGTTCAAAACAACCGGGCAAAATTTCTCGCTCATTTCGAGTAAAGTGGCCAACTTGGACTATAAATCGTCCATTTCCAATCAGGTAGGCCATTCTGAAGTGATTTGAGTGAAATCGAGACGCTCAAATGTTTGTTTTGAATTGATTTGTTTTGATTTTCAAGCCACGGTTGTACCGGAACTTCCGCAAAGTCTCTAAGTGGCCAGTCTGGCCCATGTTTCTGTCGGAAAGCAACGTCCGAATCTATTTACCACCCAAAAGTGGTTTGAAAATAAAGCGGGAGTTTAGAGAACTTGTTTTCGACATGTTCGGAAATCGTCTTATTTCGAGAAAATCGTTTAAAAAAATCGTTTAAAATAAAACCGTGTAAAATAAGATCGTTTAAAAAAAGAATCCAGTGTACAAACTTGCCACATTCGATAGCGTGTTTCACCACAAAGAAATCAAAATGCCGCCCTACCATCTCTTTGATTACGTAATATCGTTGGGACTACCTTGGTTAAAACTATGTAAAATTATCAGAAAAAAATTTGTGTCTTATTTTCAAGTTAAATAGAATTTGCAACTGAAGAACGTGACCTAATTTACTGAGACTCACGAATAGCCTATGGTTGAAAAAGTAAGTGGTTGACAGAAGCTCTGGAAATAATGAAAATTGGAAGACAAGAATCAAGGAATATTTAAAAAAGGTAGTGTCGAGAGCCATATTGGATTTTTTTGTGACGTCACAAAAACGATTGTATCAAAAATTTATGTGAGAATGGTAGGAATTTCAAAGAAAAACATGTTTTAGAACGAAATCGAATTCCAATTTCATTTTGATTTTGTTGTAAGGCCTCTATTTCACTGAAGTTTTTTGGTCCTTTGAAGATTGCATAATGTTTTTTTTCTTAATTTATTGATGAATGCAATGTCGCCTTAAAGCTAAAACGTTCAAAAATGAAGAAAATATCAGCTGGTAGATATTGAGTGTTCAATTGATTGTAATGATTTTAATCCAACCGGTTTAACATATACAATTCTTATGTAGAACAATTAACATCAATTCATGATTGTTAACTCAGTTTACTAAAATGCCAATAAAAGTTTGTGGTTTTGTATAAAAAAAAATTGTGTTTTGATCACTTTATTGTAATGACAAGCTTAAACTGCACTTACTTGAACATTTTCATGGAAGACTTCGAACTAATTTTAAAGTTTTGCAAATTTCAGTGGTGAAAATCCACAATTTTTTTGAATTTCGATCAGTCTTCCGAAAATCACTCGGAAGAAACGCTCATGATAGGTTTCTAGTTGGAAACATTCAAAGCCGATTGCTGCTGCCTGTTGTTCCCTAGAGAATCGGCAGAGCGACAATGCGAAGTCAATGTAAACAAGATTCAAAAGCGAGAGCGGATTCGCATCTAAGTCGATCTCTAAAGCTCACTACCTGGTGTATCAGAAGTGATTGAGACACTGACTGATACAAGATCCTATTCGAAAATCCACTCACTCACTCACTCAAACTCAATCAATGCGGCCTTGCATCGGTTCATACTGCCTGCGTACTTTCTGGCAAAGCGGCAGAAACATATGTTCATACGTACTGCCTGCGTGTTTGAATGACTATTTTAATCCTCCCTAACAACAGCAACAACAAAGCAAGATGTATCAGGCAGACAGCATTCGATCATCGATCAGTAAACGAGTGAGTGAGAGAGTGATTGAGCAAGAAAAGTTATTGACTGAAAAAAGAAACTGAAAATCAGGTAGCTCCTCACTCAGTTGAGAATTCCAACTGGAGAAGAAACGTCTCTCTTTCAAATTTTATTTCTTTGATTCTCGGAGCAGCGCTGTCGAACACAATCTTTGCCCCACTGGGAGATAAACCAACCGACAATTTAGGTTTTGCTTTCGCTGTTGAAAACGTTTCAGTGTCTCTCATGAGAATTGAGTGATATTCGGAACACTGATTTCGATGGCCTTTTTTAAAGAAAGATTATTAGGAAATGCAACTTTTTTTGCACCCATTTTGAAGAGCAAGAATCCTTCTACAATAACATGTTTTCAAAGTGGAACATTTCCAGCAGATTCTTCGAATTATTATTGAAAAAGAAAAATTTCCTAGTTAATTAACAGATTTTTCGTGATTGTGACGTCTCAGCCTGTACCAATACTACACACAACGAAAAAAATCTGTAAAATCACATCACATGTGATGTAAATAAAAAGAAGCATCATATATGACGGAATTTTCAGTGCTTGTTGGAAATTACACGCCAGTAAAATTCTGCAACATGTAAAATGAAAAATGATGTAAAATTTTGCAACGTGTAAAATAAAAAAGATGTAAATTATAAAACCACTGAATCTTAAAAGAAAAACATTCCAATTGGAATTTGTTTTATTTTATTTATTGTTATTATGATTAAATAATGGAATTTTCTCAGCTGTTAATGAAAATAAAATCTTTTTATTATAAATATAATTTATTTTATCAAGCGGCAAAATTTTTTCATCTCACAATTTTATTTAATTAGGAGCCACATTCACACAATTATTTTCTTCCCCTAAGTAGGGGAGATGGGGGCATAATGGCCACCTTAAGGAAAACGCTTATTTAACCATAGAGAACAGCTGTAATATGTGAATTACATCATTGTTTCGTGTTCAGACACTCAAATAGTCTATTGCCTAACTGGATGAAACTTGAAAAAGAAGAGAAAAACGTTTAAAAATGCATTTTAAAAATTTTTGCCAAAAGCTGAAAACCAGTCACTGTAGAGGCATAATGAGAAACCCCCCGAGGCAGTATGAGCACCATTATTGAAGGCATAATGAGCATTTTCAGCCGGGGAATCTGGCAGCGAATTCGACTCGATGAAGTCAACTGAATAATAGAGCTACAGCTTAACTTGACGATTTGGCCTATTGGTTGGATGTCGGAAAGGTAATCAGTAGGCTCGGGTTCGATTCCTGGTCGAGGTGATTTTTTTTTTCATATATCATTCATGATCATGATTGCACTAAACGGTGAGGCGTAGATTCATCAAACAAAGCAATAACAAAATAATCTTGGTTTGTTTGTAGAATTCAAAGAATGAACACATGCTCATGCATTATGTTTCTGGTGTTTTGTTTGACGGATGATGCTTTGATGCTATTAGCCGTATAATGTAACAATAAAAAAAATCAATCATGAATGGTATGTGCAAAAAAAAATCCCCTCGATCAGGAATCGAACTCGAGTCTACTGATTACCTCTCCGACACCTTACCAATAGGCCAAATCGACAGACAAAACAAGCCAAGCTGTAGCTTTATTATTCAGTTGACTTCATCGAATTGAATTCGCTGCTAGATTCCTCGGCAGAAAATGCTCATTATGCCTTCATTGAAAGTGCTCTATTCGCCTCTAGTGAACAAATTAAAGTAAAAAAGCGTTTTAAAATTGATTAAAGTGAAAAATCTAAAATTTTATGATGTTGAAAATTGAGAAACAATGTGTAGATCATGTTGCAGTGCGTACATTTCAGATCAAAATGATTTAAAGGTCATAAATGCTTATTTGGTGGTGCTCAAAAATTATAATATTTTCGTCACTTTAGAACCTTGCTGGTTATTATTTAATATTTTTGTAAAGATGAGAAGGATATTTATTTTTTGGTGAAAAATTAATACTATGGATAGTACGCAACAAATCCTTATAAAAATTTGTTTAAGAAAATACGTACTTATGTAGAAAAAAGGAGTGCTCATTATGCCCTGGGTGCTCGTTATGCCCTCATCTCCCCTACCGGATCCAAATTTGGGTATCATGCAGCAACTTCCAGAACCGCATCCCTGCTGCTCAAAGATCTCCGGGAACCATCAAAACCGAAAAGCTTACTCACGCGCGAGGAAAAGGCTTAGACAAAATACTTTGGTGCACGACTTGACCTAACAGTTTGTTTACATTTTTCTGTATGGTCCTTTTCCCATTCCTGCCTCTCGAAGATCTCCAGGAACCAGCAAGATTGATTAACTTAATCGCGGAAAACCTTCTTCAATAAAATATTGTTGGGCACGACTTGACGCAACACTTTGTTGACATTTGTGTCTGCCTGTTTTCGACAGTTTGTATTTTTACATGACATCATCGCGTTCAGTGTGTTGTAATATTAATTAAATTCAAATTCAATGCCCTATAACATTCCATGTCGTGTAATTTTAAGAAATTTCTAATTCAGTGCTGCTAAGAATTTTGTGTGACCCGAAAATGTTGTAAAATTACATCACATATGATGTAACGAAAAAAAAGCATCACATATAATGGAATAATCAGTGCAAGTTGAATATTACACGTCTATAAACTTCAACAAACGTGTAAAATATGAAAGACATGTAAAATATTTGAGACTTGTAATTTTGAATTCGCATTGAAAATTCCGTCATATGTGATGCTTCTTTTTATTTACATCATATGTGATGTAGATTTACATCAAATAATCGTGTTCCGTGTCAAGTTATGTTCGTGTCATTAGAATTCAGTGCTGTTAAGGATTCAACTTTTTTTATTTTGTAAATTTACATTAATAAATCGCGTTCCACGTCATGTAATAATAAAGGTTTTCTATTTCAGTGCTGTTTAGGATTCATATTTTTTTCTGTGTAGAGCAGGACTGCCTTGGCACTACCTTCTTTAAATATTCCTTGGACAAGAATGGATGTGTTGAAGTATTATAAAGATTACGGTCTTTTAGAAGCATGTAAGTGTCACTTATAAAAAAATGTTGAACATTGCATTGTAAGATTGTTATAGAATTTTCCTAAAATCGACCTCAGTTGGCCCGGGATGGAGGATTTTGACTTACTGAAACAAATCCCGAAATGCCAGACAAATGTTTTTTTCATTCGTGAGCCTGCCAGATTGCTCCATTTTATCCTGGTTTTCAAATTATGTTGTTATCGTTTTTATTTAGAGCAAGTTCACTCGTGTTGGAAAAAAGTGGTAGAAATTTTGCCACTTTTAGCACGTTTTGAAAACTCCACCATCCAAAAACTTTTTCAAGATCTGCGGCTTTCATTTTTTTTTACAACACGTGATCTATTTTCGCATGCTGTGATGCAAAAATAGCAATATTTTTATGGGTTTATGGAAGCCTAAATACAATTTAAAATCTGCTGATAAATTTTGTTGAAAAACAATTTTTTCAAGTTTTTTCTCCTCGATTTTTGTTGAGTAATTCCTGAATTTGACAAAATCTGCTCGAGTATTACCCGGATTTGTAGTCGACAATTTTTCCCGGATTTTACCAGGTTTTTAGATAAAATAGTCCGGATTTGTCCGGCGAGGATACGTGCTGAAAATATCTGAAAACCTTACGTTATAAAATGCAGGATGCATAAAAGTTTTGGCCATGTTGGTGTTAGAAGTAGAAGAATAAAGAAGAAAAAAAATTAAAAGAAGAAGAAGAAATTTTAATTCTGCTACCAAATGATTATCAAATGATAAAAAAAAGTCTAGATCTGGTATTATCAACAAAAAATGCCGACAATCGAGGTTTGGGGCGATTTGTGAATTATTTTACATGCCATTTCTTAAACATTCCATAGAAATCTAACAGTTTTTCGAAGAACGGGTAAATCCGGAAAAGTCGGTTTTCTTTATTTTTTTTCGAAATAGCATAGATAGATCTGCGTTTTATGCATTTTCAAGTCATCCGACATCAATATCAAAATTTCGATTTTTTCCAATTTCCTCTGGTGCCCCCTAAGGTGAGGTTTGGGGTTAAACTAGTGTTGCCATCCGTCCCGTAAAAAGGGACATGTCCCGTTTTTTTGTTGAATTGTTCGCTGTTCCGCTTTTTCCTCAAAATGTCCAGCTTTTTTCATGGAAAACTTTAACAAAGTTTTCTGACTAACACTGGAAAAACCAAACTTAAGCCTCCATTGCAATTCATTGGTTCTACACAAAAAAAATTTCGAATACGTCTTGTTTCTCAAAATTAGCAGCAATTTTTCAAAGTTTACATAAGATAATACTAAAAATTCTAAAGTAACAATAAGATTCTGATTCAGTTAAGCGTTCTTGGAGTATGTTCAACCAATGCAATGTAAATAACTTTGGTTGTTGTTGTTGAATATTTATTTAAAGAGGGTTTTTAGCCTTCAACTTTTACCCTCTCTAATAACTTTGGTTTAAAGAAAATATTATTCCAAATTGCTTCCAAATGATTATGTATCTTAATTTTTCGACAGTTTTTTAGTAAAATTGCATTTTACCATACACCCCTTTTTCGACTCAATTGCCCAAAGTATAGAATGATTGAAGTTTCCTTGAGTTTTCAAATTTTAAAAACAAATTTGAAGTTTATATGTTATTACTCAAAGGTTTTTTACGCGTTACCGTTTACATGTAGGACTTGAAATATTTCTTTCAAATAAGGTCCCAAGCAACCAAAAGTCACACATTCACTTGAATGAAGGCTTTGAATGTTACATATTGGCTGACAAAGAGAATTAACTGTCCAATTCCCTTGAGTGAACTTTATGTAATCATTAATTAACTTGAAATTTGCAAAAGTGATTTATATGTAAGTTGTAGGGGACTTAAGTCACATAAAGGGCACAAAAGTGCTCAAAACGGTGCTTATTTTGCCCAATTCTCATAAGTGAACTATATGGACTCATTAATGAACTTAGTACAAGTAGCTAAAATTATTCATATGTACGTTCTAAGGGACTAAGTCACATAAAGAACACAAAATGCTCAAAACGGGATTTACTTAGTCACCAAAAGTTCATTGAGGTGCTTTCAAAATGACATCCCCACTTCGAGTTTTAGTTTCAGTTAGAACAACATCTAGGCGTGGTCTTGTGGAAGCGTGTTCAATTCTCACCAGGAAGATCGGGGTTCGATACCCAAGCCGGGAAAGTTTTTTTTTTTCAATAAGCAATTTGGTATTTCAGTGACCATTCTGATGCGATGTATGTAGGAAATATAGGAAAGAAGCAATTGAGCAATTTGTCTGAAATCCGACGTGTGGCGTCATGGCGGCACCATGTACTGAACAAAGTAAATTATCAAGAAAAGGTTGTATGAACCGATGCCAAGGGTGGAACTGAGATAGAGAGAGAATTTTTTACTCATTTTACGATTTTTTTCAAGCTGATTTTTAAACTCAGTTGGAAGCTAAATAAGGACTTGTTTTGGAACTTGAAGGTATCAATAAGAACTTAAATTTTGAGCTGCATAGAACGTACTTCATAACAATGATGGGGCTCAGCTTTTAGGTACCTGTTTATGGGACTTTTGATTGCTTGGGGTGTTAATTTGCAAAAACAGTGTAATCGTGTTTATATCAAAAAACCGTGTAAATAGAAGTCATGTAAGAAAACAAGAACAACATCAATCTGGTACACATATTAATTTGGCAATACGACTAAGCTTTTTTAAGAGTTTCTTAAATGTCCCGCTTTTTTCTAAAAGTATCTGGCAAGATTAAACAAAACCTTACTTTGAGCTCTTTGAGACACTCCTAAATCTAGTCCGATTGAGCTGCAATTTTGCTTAAGTCAAATTAACAACTCCATTACACAGTATAACTGGGGACATTACCTTATGAAACACTTATAACTTATCTCAGCACTGAGAATAAGGTAGGTGCGATTCAACGATTGTATTTTGGCCGCAAATTTTCGCCTACATGCAGGGAAAACATTTTACGCACTGCATTTTATACGACAAATTGCGGCCAAAATACAATCTTTGAACAGCAATAAGCAATTTTTTGCTTTAAGTTTCCTAAATCCAGATTGCTCGTCTGCCAAATATTTTTTGATTTAAAAAAATGTAACAATTTCCTTTTCACTGTATTTTAACCAAAAACTCACAATAAAATTTTCCAAAAGTTCCTATATTTTCATGATTTGAATTTTAATTCTTCTTCCACTTAGAACCGATCGCCATAAACTACCGAACGTGCGTCTGTCCGACGATCGACGTCATTGGCTACGACACCTTTGAATATCGGACGCAGGATGGCGGCAGACGGGGAGCTTTCGATTGGAAGCTAAACTATAAACGCATGGCACTGAGACCTCAAGACATCGAAGATCCAACGGAACCCTTCGAAAGCCCCATCATGGCTGGCGGACTGTTTGCGATCAGTGCCAAATTTTTCTGGGAGCTGGGCGGCTACGACGAGGGTCTGGATATCTGGGGTGGAGAGCAGTACGAGTTGAGCTTCAAAATTTGGCAATGCGGTGGCCGAATGGTGGATGCCCCTTGCTCTCATGTGGGTCACGTATTCCGGGGTTATTCCCCGTTTCCAAATCCGAGGGGAACGAATTTCATCATCAAAAATTACAAACGAGTGGCGGAAGTTTGGATGGATGAATATAAAGAGTACGTATACGAAAGAAATCCCCAGTATCTTAAAACAGATGCCGGAGACCTATCCCAGCAGAAAGCTCTCCGCGAGCGACTAAACTGTAAATCCTTCCGATGGTTCCTGGAAGAGATTGCACCAGATCTGCTGGAAAGGTACCCGGTTCGGGAACCTCCTCCATTTGCATCGGGACGGCTGCAGAACTTGGGATCACCGCATCTTTGTTTGGACAGCTTGAGTCACAAGGTTAAGGAATCGGTTGGAGTTTACTTGTGTGCCAAAAACAAAACCAATCCACAGACAACCCAATTTTTCACCCTCACGTATGCCCGGGACATCCGATCGGCCTCTAACGAGAAATGTCTGGATGCATCGGACGTCGGAGTCGACGTTATCTTCTACAATTGCCACGAGTCCCAGGGCAATCAGCTGTGGAAGTTCGAAATGGTAAATTGCATAAGACATCAAACGTCTTAGTTTTTAAATTCTTATTTTTCTTAATTACAGGATAAGAAAATAATACGACACGGAAAAACCGCACGGAACCAGTGCCTGGATTTGATCGACAAAAAAGTAACGGTATCCAAGTGTGATCCTTCGAAAAAGAGCCAACAGTGGGAATGGGGCTTTGTCAATGTGACAAACATGAACAACTGGAACAGTTATGGATTCAAACTGTTGCGTTAGCATGTTATTATTTACTTATACCTAGTTTTAAAAAGTGAAATGTAAACAAAGAGTCTTTTAAAGTGATACAAATCAGTTAGCCTTCTAGTGATTTCAGATGACAATTCTTGCAAAAATCTATAAATTAACTCGTAAGATTAGATTCCAGGTTCTGAAATCAGAATTTCAAATCCGATCGTTTGTTACTTCTCTCAAAAAATATAATTTCAATTCTGGGTTCTGTTTCTTCTAAGTTGGAAAGTGCTATCCGAAAACATTCATCGGTTTCAACGAAATCGCTCGCAAAAACTGCCCTAAATCCTTTCCCAGCGAAATGAGAGATGCAACGTAGAAAAAAAATCCAAAAATGTGAAAGTAATTTCTTCGAGAACAAATATTCCATACTGCAGCAGCATCTCAAAGAATCGAAAAGAAAGTTGGTCAGTTGCACTTCAACATTGTACGAATTTACATTGCGTAGCCGGTTAATATCGATGGAGCTAGTCTTGAGAAGATTCAACGGAAAAATGTGATTGAGTTGACGAGATCCCTAGTTTTTTTAATTACCAGTTAAAATGAATCCACGATCATTACGTTTAGTTCGTCATGTTGCCGTACGGAAGGTATGAGTAAATTTTTAAATATTTAGTTTAACTCAACACTTAAAGGAGATCAACGATATCATTATTGTTACCTTCATCTTAGTTTGATTAGTTTTTCTCATCAAAATAAAGTCAAAGATATAAGACTGTCTCTATCATAATAACGAAAAAGCGTTAACGGCTGGAGATCATTCTGTGAGTCTCTAAAAAGGTTCATACAAAAACATTTTTTATAGTCCGGACAGTAAGATTATTGCTCATCTTTTGTTGCATTTTATTACTAGCGACCGCCATCATTATAAGGTACCGTGTATTCCTTTCACCTGCCCTAGAATCACGGTATCAGGCTGATCAAAATTTCGGCAAATTCTACCGAACGCAAGACTTTGGCACGTGTTTGTTTTGTATCTTGTGCGAAACCTGTTTCACGAAATCACCTTTCTTATGTTTGGTTGCCTGTTTGCTGAAACCAATGCGTTTATATTCGGTTCTTTCCGTCAATGAACTAATAAACCGCTAATCTGTGTTATTCCAAAATTCGGTGAAGTTGAGCGTAACATTCAAAGCTGAAAAAAACTTTGTTATCAATAATTTTGAAACTAATACAGAACAAATCTCTTCAATTTGCATAATTTTGAATAAACCTTTTGCTTTATCTCCTACAACAAATAAACTGATCGATCAATAATCTGAGTTGGAGAAATAAAAGTTTAAATAGACCAGGTCTTCAACAAAAAAAAACTATTTCAACCTTCATGGTATTATAAGGAAAATACAACTAAATTTTGAAAGCTTTAGAAGTTTAGGAGCCTTTGGAGAGGAGATCATTGATTATTTCAAGTAGATATACACTCAAAAAGTCAAACTATACGCCAATAATAAACTTGTTTGGAGGTAAAATCAGTATAAGAATTTATGCCAGATAGGCATTATCAAGCTTTCTAACTGGCATTTTCCTCCCAGCGCAACTTCATATGTAAACCGGTATTGAAAAATACATGCTTTGTTTTCAACTGAAGGCAAAACAACCAGCCGAGACGACCTGTGCGTGTGGTTATGACGATAAACCTTCGTTTGCTAACCGACTCAGATGGTGCACTGGGTAAGATATCGGACTGGCAAACCGAGATGAGATGTTGCAGTGAGGTTGATTCTCACTATATTTTTTTGTGATGAATTATCCAATAGGATGAACATCCCATAAAATATTTTTCTTGTTTCGTTTGAGTATAGTGACCGTTAGAGTGCCCCAAATAATCCGACTTTTGAAAAAGTTATGCCCTGCAGGCTAAAATTCATCGATGAAATTGCCACACACAAAATTAGTTCGCAAAATTCGAGTTTTCATGCGATTGCCATCAAATTTTCAGGGACTGAAAAAATAATAACTAATAAACTTCATTTTACCATTTTAGTCGTATTTTACTGTACTGTACTGTACTGTACTGTACTGTAAAGTCCATACGCGAATGCCCGTACCTTGGTCTTAACCCCGGCCATAAGATTCTGCACAACCTGTGAATCATCCGTTTTTTGCATGTAAATCCATACTTTCTTCAGTTCCTCGACTGACTTCACTACCTTAGGTCGTTTAAGAAAGTGCTGCTTCATAATCGCCCAGTACTTCTCGATGGGACGGGGCTCCGGAGTGTTGGGAGGGTTGAACATTTTTGGCACGAAATTGACCTTATTGTCCTCAAACTACTTCAGCACGTTCTTGGAGTAGTGGCATGATTCCAAATCCGGCCTGAAGATTGTTGGGACGTTGTGGGCCTTCCATGTACATCTGTCCGTTCATCGTGTCCTGGGTCACGATAGGTGCACTCCGCTTCCCGCACGTGCAGATGGCTTGCCAAACCAGAAATTTATTCGCAAATTTGGACATCTTCTGAGTGCGGACATGCTCCGGAACGCTGAACTTATCCTTGGCCGTGAAAAACTTTCGTCAGCATGTTGAGGTACAACTTCCTGGCACGGGTTTTAGCGAACTTGTTCTAATTTTTGACGCGATTAAGGGCCTTTTGTACCTTGAACGTTCGAAGCCCAACCTTAGTTTTGGCCTTCTGGACAAAACTTCGGCTTAGGTGGCGTTCGGGTTTCGGTTAAAGGCCCCAACTACGCGGTCGTGATTTTTGGTGTTGTACGGAATACTTTTTTCTTCACTTCTAGGCTTCCGATCGATGGTCAATCGTTCTTCGATCTGCTTAACCCTTCGTTTCATAAAGTAAAAAATTTGCAACAACTAATGTATGGAAAAAATGAAAAATCGTATTTTACTTTAATTTTTTTTTCTCGATGTACTCATCATTTCCAACTGTTAAAAATGATTTTTGATGAAAATAAAAAATCATGAAATGAAGGGTTAATCACTCCCGACACCGTGGAACTCGCGATTCCCAACGTTTTAGCGATGGACGATGCGTGAGATCCTTATTCTCGTGATGAATGCGCAGGATTTTATCACGCACGAGCTGTTCTTTTGACTCCATTTCCGTGAGTTTTGACCACAAGACAATATAACTTCCAGGATCTGAACAATGCACTTTGAACTAAATCCACCCAAATTTTCATTGGTTAGAATACCAACGGTTAAAAAGTTAGAGCAATTTCATAGTGTGGCTATTTCATCATGGACACCCTTTAGGCCTAGTACAAGATCTCATGCCAAATTTGAACCAGATCGGATCACAGGAAGGGGTTATCAACGAGCCTGAAGTTTGTATGGGATTTTGAGAAATTTTTTGAATACGGTTTTTCTTAAAGCCCAAATTATGACAAATATTTTATCCTAAGGCTGCATTTCGATAAGATTTAAAATTAAGAAATTATTAGGTTTCAAAAATGGGCTAACTTTTTTAGGAGTGGTATTCATCACTATTAATGAGGTGATGTTTCAATATGTTCGACAGCTCCGACGCATTAACAGTGATTAATACCTCCCTTAAAAAAGTTAGCTCATTTTTGAAGCCTAATAACTTTTTTTTTCTTAACTCTTATCGAAATGCAGTCTTCAGATGAAAAATTTTTCATAGTTTAAATGTGATCAGTGGTTCAAACTTTAAGAAAAACTATATTCAAAAGAAGTCAGCTGAAAGGAACCAAAGTTATTGATGAAAAACTGGGTTTTCCTGTTTCTCCCGAACAAAATGTCTCAAAATTCCATACAAACTTAAGACACGTTGAGTGACCCCTTCTCGTGATCCTATCTGGCCCAAATTTGGCATGAGATCTTATACTATGTCTATTAATTTTAGCCTGCAGCGCATCACATTTCAAAAGTTTTGAATTTCCCATACAAACTGATCATATTTACATCATTTTGCTTGGTATCTCGAGTCTTTATGCCAGTAGTGCTTTTCCAATAATATCATCTTTGGTCGGTACACTTTTTAGCGAATTTTCGGATCAGAGAATTGCTGAATAGGTATTGGATTTTTGCAACCTCTTCTATGGGTGTAATTACACTTTCTTCTGCACAGTTGAACTTCATAATGTTACGCATCTTTTGAGTTCGTTTTTTCATAGAAAAGCTCAATCAAAGTACACTTTTTTGACGATCGATTTTTTTTTTTTTACAAAAAGTCATAATATATCAGAATTAAAAAAAATCATAAATTCGGAGTCCAAAGCAGTCTCAACCTCAACTAATTTTTAGTCTTAAACTTACAATGTAAAGAAAATTTATAAAATATAATGGAAACGTTCTTGATACTTTTTCAAAACCTGCGAATATCTGAGATAAAATGACCGTTTTCAAAAATCGAACCAGTACGATCTCAAAATATCATTTTTCTGAGACGCCAGTTTAGGTTTAGAAAAGTTTGTTTCTTACACTCTAAGCTATCATTCGAAGGTTGAGCCTCCAGAATCTCAGACAAAGTGCCATTTTGGGCCGTTCTACTGTTCGGGGGTTCTACTGTAGTTATCGGGAAAATCGTTATGATTTTAACTGTCCTCGTTTCCCGGATATAACCGAACCACATTTTTTGTGTGGGCATATTCAAAAAGTAGAATTTACGCCAGCAAACCGAAAAACGTTGGCGAACTTTAAGCTGAAATAACCACTATAAAGCCCGAAATACTGGCCAATTATAAGCAGAATGCTCGCAAAAATGCTGCTATCAAACGGATTTGGGTTCCTATTGGGCTCAATAACAACACTGCAAATGTTATAAGCTAAAAGATTTGAAATGGGCTTTAGTAAAAAAGTCAAAGTTTGTATTAAAATTAGTGTGGAAAAAGTAAATTTTTGGTTCAAAAAATCTTACCGCCTTATTGCATCGTGGTTTAAAACTCAAAAATAGTGATCATGGGCTTTTTGAAAGCTTAGATGTCAAAATACTGTAATGAAATGCTCTACAATGCTTCATTAATGGCTATTACTTTTTTTCTGATTAATCCACCTTAAAGAAAGATAGTTTTTTTTTGTTTATCTTCTAGTCACAACGACGTCTTCGTAAAAAATTTAAAAAAAAATTTAGAAGACGTCAAAACTCCATCTTTCAAACAAATGATTTTTAGCCATTTTTTTCAAAAATTTAACTCCAAAAACGATTTTTTTTAACTTTTTCAGGGGCAAATTCCGAGGCCCATTTTGTATGAGAGAAATATTACAATTGTTAAACTCCAAACTTTCTTGAAGATATAAATTCTACAACCTTCAGAGATATAAATAAAATTTCTCCAGAAGTACCATCAAACTTCAAGATAGAAACTTTATATCTTCAAGAAAGTTGTGGAGTTTTACAATTGTCACATTTCTCTCATACAAAATGGGCCTCGGAATTCGCTCTTGAAAAAGTTAAAAAAATCGTTATTAAGTCGAGTTTTTGAAAAGAATCTTTTAAAACATTCGAATCAAAAGATGGAGCTTTTGTGTCTTCTACAAAGTTTTTTTTTTATAATCGAATAATCTACAACTTTTAAGAAGACATTGTGTGAATTGATCAGGAAAAAGTAACAGCAAAACATGCACATTTCCAAATAATGATGCATTGTAGAACACTTAATTAAGATATTTTGACATCTAAGCCTTTGAAAATCATGATCACGTTTTCGAGTTTTAAACCACTGTGCCTGAATGTGGCTTTTATACTTTGAAAACTAGCTCGCGTTTTTCCATATTCAGAAGCATTTTGGAGTTAATGGTTGATTCGTTTGTCATGAGAAAAAAAAACAAAAAAGGAAAATAATTAAAAACTACGAGAAACACTAAAATGGAAAAATATCACAAAAAATCACAAGAACCACAACAAATTACGAAAATTATATAAAAAAAAATACTATTTGTTCTGGTATGAAAATGTCACATAAACGAGACATTGGCAACAGCAAAGAAAATAAAACAAATGAAAAAAGGCAAAAGATTCCAGATATGATAAAAATGTCAAAAATGAAAAATATGACAAGTGTCAGAAAGACTAAATTTAAAAAAAAAATTAAAAAACCACAAATTGCAAAATAGTCTAAATCAGGGATGAGCCACCTGCGGCCCTCGAGATATGTAGGTATGTGCGGCCCGCGAAGTTTATCTCAAAATAAATTTATTTTAAGCTTTTTCTCTATGACAGGTTGTAAATTACCATTAAATATATATATATAGGTCAATAACTTGACATGCACGTCATTCATTTGCAGATGCATTTTTCCAATAATCGTCTAGGTTGTTGACTTTTTTGTAGGATTTGAGCTTTTTATTGAGTTCTTTTGAAGGCATAGATGCAATATTATTTATTGGGAAAATGTAATATTCAGTTAGTTTAGTTATTAATTTTCATTTTAAGCTAAGTTAAAATTGTATGACGAAGTAAAATATGTTTGTTCTTGATTAATGCTTATTTTATTATAAAGACTGGGTGAACGATTATAAATCGACATGACTCAGCAAAATTTTGATTTCTCGACAAAAACAACGCTTTCAAAAAATTGATTACTACAATTTATAGAAATTCCAAAAAATAAGACTTCATTAAAGAAAGTTCATGTACATTAAATATTAAAGATTTTAACTCATTTAACAACTTTGTTGAAGACTGCGAAATGATTTGACTTTCGGGTTCAAAAATATCAAAGATTCAATTTAGTTTAATTTTCTTTTTAAATTTCGTCGAAATTGCCGTTTTTTGCAGATTTGGAAAATATAATAACAAAAAGAAAATTTTCATAACTTTTTTCTCCGAATTCAAAATAACTTGCAGTCTTTGAGAAAGTTGATCATTGAGTCAATAAGTATTTGTACACAAATTGAATTTCTAATATTTTATATATTTTTAAAAGTTATCTCGAAAACTAATTGAATATAAGGATTCAGCACCTCTGAATAAATCTAAATCAGTTCTGAGATTCATTGCATTTTGAAAAAATGTGAATTTGGTTGTCTTGAGTTATTTATGATGCTATTTTTAGAAATTCCATAGGCAAATCATACCAATAATTAATTGATTAAGTTAAGGGATTTTACTTCTAAATTATCAATCCACAGTACAAAAATCATAAGATTTTCATGATTCAACCAAAAAAAGCTTTTCAAATAGGAATCTAAATTAAATCGATAAAATTTAAGGAATACAGTAGTTTTTCGATCTTATCACTGTTCGATTTTATCAATAATCGCCAAATTCACGCTCGATTTTATCACGGTTATTGTTTCGATTTTATCACGCTTTTTTAGAAATTATTCAGAAACTATAACCAGGACATTATTTTCGTTCAAAAGCGTAGAGCGTCTTTGTTCATGATATTTTTATGGTTTATGTTGTGGTATATAGGTATTCAATAGTATGAAAATGCCATTAAACTGCTTATTTTAGCTGTTTAGTGTTTGAAATCGTCATTTGGATTTTAAAAACACTTGTAATAATCGACATAAGTATTTTAACGTCACGCTAATGCTAGTGTTGTTATTTGTACTTGGTTAGCCGCTCTAAAAACGTGAACTTTTTTGGTTATTCGAATCATATAAAGATGTGGGTGAATTTAAACGTTTTTGAAAAGAGATAAGTGTCCCTGATTTCTTCATTGAATTTGTTTATTTGAAAGAGTGGCGTGCGCATTCCTGATTGGACAGCCTTAAGTATTATCTGAATGGATAATTTTGAAAAATCAAAATGAAATTCTGCTAGCTTTGCCTTAATATATGTAAAAAAGACTAAATTTATGTTTTTCTACATATTAAAAACAATGAATTATCTGCCCATGAAGCGAATTTCTAGAAACACACTTTAAAAGTCCAAGTTGAGCAAATTTCAAAATATTCTTCGAAAAGGTAAACATTTTAGTTAAACAAAGGTGTAAAGATTAAAATTTTTAAAATTTGAAATTAGCAGAAGAAATTTTTTTGATGCATTTTGCTTTGAACTCTTTTTAAAAATTGAAATAAGAGATAAAGACTGTTGAATTTCCTCCAAAACTAAATAATTTACCTTTTTATAAGTAGACTCTCAAATGGATATTCTACATGGTTTTGTAATCTTGTTAATTACAACTATTGATCAAAATGTATTGATACAAAACGTTATCACTACTGAAACATTATAAATTATTGATTAGAGATAATAAAAATACCTTTTACCACTTTATTTTCAGTTTCGCCATATTCACGGTGAATTTTTTTTGACCGTGATAAAATCGAAAAACTACTGTATGTAAGAATCTTCCAGAATCTGTAACTTTGACAAAAATCTGTGAAATTATGTTTTTTTCATGACTTTGAAACCTTGCTAAACATCTCAATGCAATGATTTCAAACGGAACTCCAAATTAAAAAAAGAAAAATCACCGTTCATAGAAAAAAAAATTAAAGCTTCATGACAAAATTTAAATAAATTATGAAAAAACTTTTTGTAAATAGACACAGAAAAAAAAATGCCATGGTTAAGCTAAATGAAACATTTAAATTGATGTGATGACAAAAATACCATTGCATCGGTTCGAACAAAAAAGGGATTTTCTCAGAAAACAGTTCAAATTTTGTTTACGCACCATAGAAAAACTTTCTAAATTTTTCGTTATTTTTAAATAAAAGGGAATCAAATGATTTTTTTTGTAAAGTATGTGTCATACTGAACAAAAAAAATCATTTGCTTCAATTAAAACAATTAAATTATTGAAAGATGATCAAGATTGAGTGATGAACCTATTCAATTTTGGCTGGTTTATTCACCCTAAATTAGTAAAAATGTTCATGCAAGTACACGATTTCGTTTTAGGTAATTATCCTTTTTCAGTTTTGTTTTGTCAAATATACATCGTTATAAAAAATTACGTAAATCTCTGCAAACTATCATCTACATTTTTTTTTTCAAATTAAAGTGGCCCGTTGTTTCAAAAGGTTGCTCACCCCTGGTCTAAATCGACAGCAAAAATGACAAACGCCAAAACATCAAATATTGAAAAAATGAAAACAATGGAAATTTTAAAAAAATTCTCCTAGTTTTGTCATTTTCCTTATTTTTGTAATTTTGTCAGAATAGTCATTTTTGTCATTTATGTCAGATTCATCAAATGTTTTAAATGGAAAATTTAAAATTGTATTATTCAATTTTATTTTTAAATTTCAATATGTTCCAATTTCAGCTTCAACGCGCTAATTTCTGCAGTTTCATGCTCAAATCGGCCTTCACCGTATCGTGTCTGGTGTTCGGGTTCATGTTCCTGTCTAGCAAAAACGAAAATCTGTCGAATTTGAAGAATTCCATCTACCTCCGGTATACGGGAGTAGCCGAGCCGTTCTTCAATGGGGTGCCACGTAATGTCGATGGCAGCAAGGTCGATTGGCACGACTATGCGTATCTGGAGCGAGAATCGGCTAGGACTGGCCCGGGTGAAAATGGGACCCTCGTTATATTGGAGGATGCGGAAGATATCAAACAAAACGAGAAATTGTTCACCCAAAACGGATACTACGCCGTCGTGAGCGATATGATTGCGGTTGATCGAGCGTTGAATGATTTACGGCATCCGGGGTGAGATAGATTTGAGATCGTTGATTGGTTATTGTTATAAATATTTACTTTTTTAAGGTGCTTGAAGAAACACTATCTCCAAGAGCTCCCGACTGTTAGCGTAGTGATCATATTCTACAACGAGCATATGAGTACTCTGCTACGAACTGTCCATAGCGTGTTGAATCGATCGCCTCCACAGCTGTTGAAGGAGATCATCATGGTCAACGATCACAGCACCAAGGAGTTTCTCTACCATGATTTGGAAGAGTACATCAAAAGTGATCTTCCACCTAAAGTTAGGCTTATTCACCTGCCGGAGCGATCGGGTTTGATTAAGGCACGTTTAGCTGGAGCAAAGTTGGCCACCGGAGATGTGCTCGTAGTTCTGGATTCTCACACCGAAGCTGGTACCAATTGGTTGCCTCCCTTGTTGGGTAAGTTATGAATGAATGAACTTTTGAAGAACAGAAATCACCTAATCGGTCTTTCTTTGTCAACAGAACCAATCGCTATGAACTATCGAACCTGCGTTTGTCCACTGATAGATATTATCGACTTCAAAACATTTCAAATGCGTAAGCAAGACGATGGTAAGCGAGGGGCCTTCAACTGGAGATTTCAATACAAACGTCTACCGTTGCGACCCGGAGATCAAACCGATCCAACGGAACCCTTCGAAAGTCCCATCATGGCCGGTGGCCTCTTTGCTATCAGTTTGAAATTCTTCTGGGAACTTGGTGGGTACGATGAGGGTCTAGATATCTGGGGAGCTGAGCAATACGAGCTAAGTTTCAAAATTTGGCAATGTGGAGGCCGCATGGTAGATGCTCCGTGTTCAAGAGTAGGTCACATCTACAGGGGCTACTCTCCGTTTCCCAACCCAAGAGGGAAAGATTTTGTTACGAAAAATAACAAAAGAGTAGCCGAAGTATGGATGGACGAATATAAACAATACATTTACCAGAGAAATTCCAAATATAGAGAAACGGACACCGGAGATTTGACCCTCCAAAGGGCAGTTCGAGAGAGACTTCAATGTAAGCCATTCAAGTATTTCATGGAGAAAGTAGCCCCAGATCTTGCAATACGATACCCTCTTATCGAGCCACCAGTATTCGCTTCCGGACCGGTGCAAAGTTTGGACGACACTAACTTTTGTCTTGATACACTCAACCATGGCAGGAACGAGCCAATCGGAATCTACCCATGTACCGATAACAAAACGTACCATCTGGGAAACCAACAGTTCGACCTCAGGTATTATCGGGACATACGAGCGACTCATCTAGATTTGTGCCTGGACGCTTCCGACGTTGGCAGTGAAGTGATCCTTTTCAGCTGCCACGAAATTCAGGGAAATCAAATGTTCCAATACGAACTGGTAAGACGACCCTTTAATTGACTTGCAACCCTCAAAAATCTCCTTTTTCAAACTACGTATAGGAAACCAAACTGATACGCCACGCACAACCAAGACTGAACCGTTGCCTGGATATTGTGGACAAGCGAGTGGTGATCGCCAAGTGTAATCCCGGCCGGAAGTCTCAACAGTGGGCCTGGGGTTCCGTGGATGAAGCTAGAGTTCGAAATTGGCGAACCAGTGGCACTAAGCTGTTGGATCCGATGATGCCATTGAAGGAGCTGAATCTTTCAAATAAACAATAAGGATTTGAATTTATTTGTATTGAAGAAATGAAATGTGGGTGGAGTACAGCTTTTTTCAAATATACCTTTAATTTAAATAGAGAAACCCGAAACTCCAATGATGAAAATTACTTAAATGAACTACAAAAACTGCATTACGACAGTTTTTTTAACCAGTTAATTAGGTGCAGAAGTCAACAACCTTTTGAGTCGAAAAAGTTAAAAATTTTACATCATTTCATAGTTTCTAAGCCAAATTATTGTTTATGTTTTTGACTCTCTTTTTTCATTCGTCTATCGAAAAGATAAATGCTAGTAGGTTTGATTGGTTTCTTAAAAAAAAAAAAATTCATTTAAAAATTGATGTTTACTTGAAATAAATAGGGATTTTTTCATTATACCTATATTTTTGAAATGTATCACCGTGTTTAAAAAAAAAGTTGAGGCAAGTCCTTTCTTCGCCCGGCTCGTGGCAATTCAGGTTTCGCGTTCTTCCGAGCTACCATGGCCGCTGCAACCTCCTGCATTGCGTTTACATACGTTTGCGTCTCCGTTCGACTAATCCGGTCAGGTCCGGCTTTTCCGTAAAGATATCTGGGGGATGACGTGGAACACAATTCACTGGGCCGATCTGATACAAAAGTAGGTATACACACAAAATGTCTAAGGCCGGAATTTAGCAAAATTTCGCTAAAATTTGACCAGCTAGAAATTTAGCAATCAAATTAGCAATATTTTTCACTAAAATTTTAGCAAACGAGAGAAAAAGTTAGCCGCCGAAATTTTTGCTCAAATTGCTAGCAAAATCTGAAGGAAAAGACCGCCTAGAATTTTTATTTACAAAATTAATAATTTTTCCTTTTGAAACGCAGGGAGGATATCAGATTTCAAATAACAAAAAACTGATTATTTCACATTAATTTAGTTTCTGAAACTTTATCTGGATTTACATTTTATTTCACAACACTTTTTCGAACTTTGCCAATAACTATAACTTTCTTCCGGCGCCTGGACCGAGATAATCCGGATGTGGGTAGGTCGACCGCTGGTTTCCGGATGTTTTCATCGTCGACCATCATGAATCAGGTTCCTTTTTCGGAGACTTGGAATCCTCTTAGGTGAATCCCCGGCTTTAGCGTTGTTTTCGCTGGGTGCGCCAATCTGGTAAAAATAGAAAATTTCACATGAAAACTCGAGAAGTTTGTTTGCGTCTAGATTGGTCTTTACCTGTTTGATTCCAGTACAAATCCGCTTGGTTGTCGTCCGTTTGGTCACCAAAATCACCGCTGGCACCGAATTTCCGTAACAGAACTTATTGTTTTCTTTTTGGCGGTAAAGGCGGCTGTTATTCAAAACTAAAGCGGCCAACAAAATTAGTTTTTACTTAAATCAAGCAAATTTAGCTTTTTGCTAACTCAAAAGTAAAAAAATAATTTTGCTAACGGAAAGTAACAGCGAATTTTTGCTAAGTGGAGCTCCGAAAATTTTGTGTGTACACACAAAATTTTCGAGGCCGGATTTTAGCAAAATTTTGCTCAAATTTGACCAGCTAGAAAGTTAGCAATGAAATTAGCAACTTTTTTAAACTAAAATTTTAGCAAAATAGTCGAAAGTGTCCGGACTAATTTTTTTACTAATTTAATAGTAGAAAAAAATTATTGTTTGCTGGAATATTAGTAAAAAAGTTTTTGCTCCCAAAAATAACTGAAATTTTAGTAAAATGGAAATTTTAAATAACCCGTTGCCCTACCAATAAACAAAAATTGATATTGTTGTGATTTTTTATTACCTAATAAAAATGGCTCTCGGATTTATGTTTTATTTATTTTCTAAACATGACTCCACTGTAATGAATGAAGTAACGAGGCCTATTTGTTCCAGCAACGTTATGATATCAATCGGAAAGTAGTATTATTTTCCATCTCCTGGATGATTATACTTTTCGAAACAGCGTCGCAGTCGCAGAAGCGTACCTGTAAAAAAATAATAATAATAAAACTATTAATTAATAATTAATTTTTTTTACAATTTTTATGTTTGTTAATTTCAAATGAGTTGATTATCAAAGAAACTCAAACCAAATTTCATCACAAGCAGACAATTTTAAAAATATTTAGTTTTTCTTATATATAAGCTAAGCTAAATGGAAATATAAAAATATTAATTTTGATAGTCATTTTACTTTGTTGACAACTAGGTATAGGGGGAAGTCGTCTATGGCCGGACAACATAAATTTTTCGAAAACACAATATCCTAATAATGTTTTAACGCCATGAAAATAAATTAAATGGTAGCCTGATATGGTGTTAGAAATATAGTAATCCAATCTGAAAAGGTAAACCAATGATAGGCATCTAAAGCTTTTGCCTGGTAGTACGGAGAGGATCGCCTAAACTTTGCATTTGTATTGAGGTCAGTATTTTCGGCTTGTAATATTTTAACTGCACATGAACGACATCGTTGATTGGTTATCTTTCGAACACAGTAGATATAAGATAACAAAACGGAAGTTCAAACGAAATATTAGGAAAATGAAAAAAAATGCGATTTCTTTATGACCGGACACTGAATTGTTGTCTATGACCGGACAAGAAAATATTCAAAATGATAGATGTTTTCAACTTGAAACTTTCATTTTTTCATCTCTATAGCACCCCCAAATGGTTAGCAGAAGATAAGGGTTCAATAACGAAACTTTTTTGGTCCTCTGAGAAACTAAATATTTTGCTGTCCGGTCATAGACAATTTTTTTCTTGTTTTTTCGAAACAAATGTTTCATTCTGGTTTGTCAAAAAAACTTTTATGACTGGCTTCATAAAACGTTCAGTATTGGAAAAAATATATTCACAAGACCTGTGCAAGTGAATTCAGTCATTATGCTACGTTTTTGTGCCATTGGTGACAACTTTGGTGAAGTAATTCGTAGTGTCCGGCCATAGACAACACTTTTGGAAATGAGTGAAAATTAACATGATATGATTTCTCTTACCGCATGAATATGTTGTAAATTAATTTTTTTCTAATACAGTTAAGTGATCATAATATTGATACTCTTCAAATCAGTAGAGGAACCAATATTCACAAAAATCTATTTTTGAAGTTATTGCTTAAAAACCTTAAGTGTCCGGTAGCAGACGACTTCCCCCTACCAATTTCCTAAATCAGTGGAAAAAAATTACACACTACCAGTAAAGTTTTTGTATTTTTAGAATGTATGTGTAATTATCAATCAAATATAAAACTATTGAAAAGAAATGAAAGAGCGAAATACCAAAATTTAACAATAGCTCGACAATAAATTGGCTAAACGAACATATGATTGCAACAAATATTGCTTCAAACGAACTTTTGATTGATTACTGAACAAGATTTTTATTATCACTTTCAACAGTTTTAGACCAACTTATAATCTTGATCACACACAATCACAATAATTTATGACTAACTTACCATTGCATAAGTTGTTCCTCCTTTTTCATGAACACAAACTAATCGGCTGAGAGTCATCACTTGTTCAGCGACCCGGAATTTCCTCTTTCCTTCTGATCGTTACCACAAAGTTCGAATAGTATCGTTTCCTGAGCGTTTGGTAGGGCTCTAAAATCCATTAAATTAAAATATTTCATCACAATCACTATTTTTTTATAGGAAAAGTAAGAATAAAATTTTAGAAAATCTGGAACTTACATAATTTAAAAATATGTCCTAATAAAATGAGATCCATACTCGTTCACCTGAGATTTGTCCCGACCGTCATCAAGATAACCAATCACTGACATTGTTGAGCGATCATTAGAGGTGGCGAAATACAATTAACGACTGGCACCGCCTTTTCACCCGGCTATGGTTCGCCTTTGGCTACGGCCATGGTTCGTAGCCAGACGAGTGGAAGTGAAATTTGCATCCAAGTCCTGCAAGAGAAAACAAACAGAAACCCCATTTTTTAATTGTGTCTGTTACTTCTAGAAAAGCTAGTCCGGAGGGTCCGGAACAGCGAAATAAACAGTTCACAGTGCTCCATTCGAATTGGAAACTGAAATTTCATTCTGAAATGGCTGGTCCGGAACTCAGAAGCGCAGTTGAAACCTCATATTTTCAATTGCTCTCTTTACAATGCGTAGGACATTTCATCCTTATCCGTTAAGCTGGAATGAAAGTTGAAGTTCCGCTTTCAAAAGCTGAGCTGTGTACAGTAATTTTTGTTGCTCCGGCTCAGTGGTTCCGGGAGGCAACCATTAGAAAATTTGTGTTCCGAACTCGAACGGAGGACTCTGCGAACAGTTTTCCATGATTAGGTCACTATTAATAATCAATCATGCACTTACCTTTTCCAATTTCACCAGGAAAACTAACGGCGTGTTCGTAAATTGATTTTTTCTATCGAAGTGATTTTTTTTATCGATGCTGGCGTTCGTAAATTCCAAACAAACGTATGCAAAAGCATATGGAAAGTGATTTGACATCTACCAAACAAATCAATCGACTGATGCATCACCCAAAAAAATCAATTTACGAACGCGCCGTAAAACACAAATTCCCGATGCAAAACAGAAACACGCACGCGGCGCGCCGACAAATGACCGAAAAGAAGAACAAAACAAAACAAAAAAAAACGACCGCGGTTTGAGCACAGGCTAAAAGTTTGAGTCTTCGCTACCGCATTTACTAAAGTTAGAAGCAATGAGTTTTTTTTACTCAAATTGAGCAAAAGTCATGACAATTTGGGAAAGTGCTAACTCGATAGTAAAAAAAAAATTTTGCTAACGGAAAGTAACAGCTCATTTTTGCTAAGTGGAGCCTCGAAAATTTTGTGTGTAATGACAAGAACCTGCACAACTAAATTATATCTAAGAAAAAACTAACAATTTAGTTCCGATTTTCACATATTGGGCTCGAAGCAAAACTTCCTTCCTGAACGACAAAACAGCTTAAGCTCAATAAACGGGTTCGGCTTACACAGAAAACTTTCGAGGCCGGAATTTAGCAAAATTTTGCTCAAATTTGACCAGCTAGAAATTTAGCAATAAAATTAGCAATTTTTTAAAACTAAAATTTTAGCAAACGTGAGATAAAGTTAGCCGCCGCAATTTTTACTCAATATTATAGCAAAAAACCGGTGGAAAAGATCGCGGGGGTATTAAAATACCGAAAAAAAAATTCATTTGAGGAGAATATCTGATTATGAAAAAGAGCACACAATTTTTACATTTAATTTATTTGAATTTTTTATTTCAATTTCCAACGCTTAGCATGAAAAAACTGATCTCCATGATCTGTTCGTTCCAAAGTTGTTCTAAATACCGGATTGTTGAATTTCATTGCAGGCTCCTTTTTCCGGTGATTTTTGTTCACGCCAGTAGCAGCAGTCTCCTGGTGAAAAAACTAAGAATTTATACATTAGAAGCCAGATTTTTCCATAGTCAAATGGGTTCTTACCTTTGCTCTCTCGATATTGGTTTGGCTCCTTTCCATCGTCCACTTAGGCATCACCAAATCCACAAGTACCGCCAGAATCGAATTTTCTATCGCACTGATTTGCACGCGTCGACTTGTTTATTTTTTCTCGTAGCCGGCGGCTGCTGTCTGAACAAAGCGGCTAAGTAGCCTTCATTTTTACTTAAAACAAGCAAATTTAGCATTTTGCTAACTCAAAAGTAAAAAAATATTTTTGCTAACGGAAGGTAACAGCAATTTTTTGCTAAGTGGAGCTCCGAAAATTTTGTGTGAGATGAATTGTACCGTTTTGCTTAGCTCAATCCAGGTCAACCCTATTTGGATTTACTCTATTTGGATTTACTTTTTTATCTACTTGAATTATACTTTTTTATTCAGCTCATTTAAAGTGAACTTCATCACGCTACGAGGTAAGATTGACCTTTTTTGGACTCACCTTTTTTCTCGGTGATTTGTGCCTTTTTTTCAAATTCGATTCTGGTAAATTTTACCTCGCTGTGAGGTGAGTTTCACCTCGAAGAGGTAGAAGCTACCTTTTTGACTTTCACGAGCGTTCACCTTGCTCTCTCGCTAAATTTTACCTTTTTATAATTTTCCGTGCATTGTTTTCGTCAAGAACAAATAATTTTTGTCGGTAACTTTGATCGCAGACACCAGATACCCAGACTGACCACTGAAGGCTGATTTTGGCGCTTGTTCCGCAGCGCTATCTACGGGTTATCGTGAAACTAACGGCCACATACACAAAAGGAAAAATCTCGGTATATCACACACACATTTGCATTGTGCTATTTGTTTTTTTACATCTAGCGGTGAACACGGTCGTTTTTGATTACCTACTTTTGATAGAAAAAAATAACACGATATATTTAAAAAAAAACCACTGAAGAACCGTTTTTGAATTGGAGCGCATTAACCAAATGTGGTTAGAATTCAACCATAAAGCTTATAGAAAATACATCGACAGAAATGAAAATTGAATGAAAACTTGAGATCTTCTGCACCACTTCCTTATAGCATTGTGGTTGAAAAATAACCATTTTATGACATCTTTGGCTTCATGTGTGAAGATCACTTTCAACTGCAGGATTTCGTTAACCCCGAAACCTTCGCCAAGGGTATGTTCAAGTTTCCCAAGTAGAAAAATATTGTGACAACCCAATTATTTGTAAATAGTTATGAAACGATCTAGGACTTGTTGAGAAAACGATAAATGACATCGTAAAAACATTCCACTGATTGTATATTGCAAAACTACAGTATATTGAATGTGGCTTTAAATTATATTACTGTTTAGAACTGGTATCAGTTGAAAGGACGAGATTCATACAAAATTTTGTTGAATAATCATTTCAGTTAGAGTTTCTCAAAACCCTTCACCTAGCTGAATTGCGCATTTATAGAGGTTTACAAAACTGGATAAAACAAATGTAGAGGTAATATCACAGAGAACCAGAGTTCGGGCTGGAGCCCCAACCGTGTGTAAAAATACCAACCGTGATTTCAAAACAAACGACGCCATTTTTGCAACTTAGCTAAGAGCCACCAGATGTCGTTACCGGTACTTTTATTTTTTCCATTTTTTCTACACGCTCAGACGATAGTACCTTCAACGAATGAAAAATGCACTCAAAGCCAAATTTATTTTCAGTCACTCAATCAGGAACGAAAATAATTGTATGGTTTTTCAGTTTTTGGCCTGTGTTTGTTTTCGTGGATATGAAATTCACTACATCAAGACTTAATTGAATTTTTTTTATAATTTAGAATCAATTTCGATGATGAACACAAATTTAAAAATTCATTCATTTTTTCTTTCACAAAATTGTTATCTCGGTAGGACTAGTGAAAACTCGGCGCATGGTGTTATCGGATATCTGTAATTAGTATAATAGAAGGCGGGAATATTTGAAGAATTTATAAAATTTTGATATCAAGTTGCTTTTAAATGCCTATTGCTATTCCCTTAAATTCTTAGGATTCTTAGGTGTCCGGGTAACCTCCATACAATTACTTTGCTCTGTCTAAGAGGCTAAATTCGATATTAGGAAGCTATTCCAATTTTCGAATATTTTCGGAAGTAGGTACTGAAGTCCTATCCTGACAGAAATGACGCGATGTTTACATGCTAGAATTTCGCAATGTTCGAACGAAGATGGGTGGTGATACTTTCGATTAATTAGATTTGAAATGCTTCGTTATGAGTGAAATTTGATTAAAAAAATTTGATCCTTAACAAAAAGTGGAGTTTATCCATTAGAGGGGTATCATAAATTAACACATCATACAGAAATCAAATGTTGCTGCGGCAAATGTTTACTGAACTATTTTTGAAATTATAATTTATATTAAAACAGACACATAATTTAAATCTTATATGAACTTTCTCTTCAAACAACGAAATTATTTTTTCCTCTTTTTCTCAAACAAAATCAGTGGCTCAATACAAAACGAGTACCAAATGAGGCATCATTGCCAAAAGAAAAAGATTTCGTAAAAAGCGCATAAAGTTCCTGCTGCAAATTTCGTTATGTTGCTTTTTCTACACCCAAAAAAAAAAGAAAACTAACTGAACTCTGTTTTGGTGCGACCTGGAAGCAAGTTTTTGGTTGTTTAGGTTCTGAGTGTTCTCAACTGTTGACAAAATAAATCGACAACAACAGCTGAGTCACTAAGCTAAGAGCCACTAGATGGTGCTGTTTTTAGGCCAATTTTAACGGTTTTAAAATGGTCGACGATTCAAATTCTTACACACGGATTCGACACATATTTGTTCGGGGCCCGTTCTCTGGTTCTCTGTGGTAATATTTACAAAATTTGTAAAGCAATGTTTTGTTAACAGAAGAAGCTTAATGAAATTCGCAACAACGAAATATACCATTAAGTCATCATCTACAACAAAAAACCTGTGTCAGATTTTTATTTACTTTTTTCTCCAATAAATCCTAAAACTTCCCGTTCTATGAAAAATTTAGTCACATTCGAGAAATGTCCTCTTTTCAAAATATCTAACTAAACTTGGATATCAAACTAGCCCTTTTACCGCCCACTGGAAGAGGCAGTTGTGGAAAAGATATTTTTAGCTTCGAGATGATACATTTTCCTGCAAATTTAGTACAATTTAATATGACATATGATGATTCTTGACAAACAATCTCAATTATCCGAGTCTGTTTAGTAAGAATAGCTTAGCTTTTCCTGTTCTGTTGTTAAGTTATTTTTTCATTATTATTTTTTTGGTTAAATTTCGAACCATTTTTTGAATATCGTACGTTTAATTGATTTTATCCATGGGTAAAATAAAACAAACGTTAATTCGTCACATCAAAATCAAAACTTTAAATGAATTCACTCACACAGACATACGGTATTTGACATTCCATAAAACGACAAGAAAATAAAAATGACTTTCGTTTGCATCAATATAGAACTGTTCTTTTACCATTCAAAATTCGTGTTTGTGGTGTGGAAAGGCATTGAAATCGATGATTAAGTTTAGTTGGCATCGGTCAGGGAACATTAAAATGACCCTTATTCAAAAGCTTTTTGAAGAATGGATTCATTTAGTAAACTAATTACTTTCGAAATATGGTTTAAACAAAACTTTGAATCAAAGAATTTGGTTGAATGTTAAAGGTGAAAACATTTCGGAAGCAAAGAGAAATGGATTTGAAACATACATTTTGAAATATTCCAAATTCAGTGAAGTTTTTCAACAATTTTTTTTTAATAAAAGATTTTTAAGTTGACATTTCTCACGCGCACTTGCTCTCGTGTACGGATTAAGATGGGGAAAAAAGTCTAAAAACATGGTCGCTTTTAAGGTTAATTTTCTAGTCCAGTCTAGAATTATGCCAAAATCTCGCGTGAGCTTTCATTACGTCGTATGAAACAAAATGTAAACAAACAGTTTTATTACGAAAAAAAACAAAAATTGACTTAAACTAGTAGCAACTTCTTTCCATTTAGAATATTTGTAGCCTGGACAACATATTCTATATGTGAAATACAAATTTTAAAGTTGTTTTGATAACTTTTGAAGCAATTTTCTGTGAATTTTCAAGATGTTTCATACGACGTAATGAAAGGTCACGCGAGATGGTCATTACAGTTGTTTTTTGACATTTCTCACGCACATTTGAGCAGGAAAAATACCCGGTTGACAAACACGGTCGTTTTTGAGGTTTTTTTTCCAAAAATTTATAAGTTTTAGTGAAACTAGCAGCATTATATCATGAACACTTCCAGCGGCAAATAGGATTAAGAGAGGGGTAGGGTCTAACACTTTCAAAAAATCGATTTTGAATGGCGGATTTTTAAGTGAAAAATCGTAGTTTTTACTTCAAACAGCCACAAAAATTTCATAAAAATATTTTTAAGTTAAATTAAAACGTTGGGATCCACAAAAACATCTATTAAAAATATTTTGCTCTGATTTTTTGACTTCAGATGATTCTGTGCTGAGAAACAGTGTCCACCGTAAATCCTGTTTTCTAAAAGGCATCCTCGAAAATGCTCCGTCACTGGCTCATTTTTCAATATTTTTCTACGAAAAAATTACTAAATGTTCTTTTAACAATGCTTTGTATAATGCTTATGCTTATGCTTATGATACATACACAGCCAGAACTTGTCAGCATCCCGGTGAGTAGTAAAAGTACATTTACTACCCATCTTTACTCGGCCGGGCCCACTGTGCAGTATTAGACGCAGAGACAACTGGAACACAGGGAGGAAGAAACGTGGACAACAGTACCATACGTTCCTGTGATTATGAATATACAATGCGTTGGGAGCACATATGCTAAAATTTATAGTACTCCTTGACGATGGTCCTTGGAATTTCCTTCTTCTGTGGCTGGGAATGAGGTATTTCAGCATAAAAGTTCAAAACTATAGCAAATGGATTGATTGAATTTGAATGAAATGTTTTATGGTTCAAATTCACTTCTAAATTTTCTGCAAGTTTTGAATTTCTATGCGCCATCATTTCTGGTCAAAGACCTTGGTTATAGCGCCGTTACTCGCTCTTGAAAATAAAATTTAAAGAAAAAGAATCCTAATTAGTAATAACAGCCACAAAACCTTTCAAAATTTACTTTTAGAAAGATTTTGTGGTGAAAATTTAATATTTCAATTCATTATGACCGACTTACACGTTTTCAACCATTCACCCTGTCGATTAAATAGTTAACATATATGGATGGTTAGCATAAATCAAAAAATAAAATATAATTTTATAAAATACTACATATCTATGTTATGTAATCTACATTATGCAATCAGTCAAGATTTATAAAAACAAAAATAATTCAAAACAAGGACTTAGCTGCATGATTTATCCGAGCCATGAACACCGGAACTTCTGTTGTTCTTCTTTAAGGAATTTGCTGGAAATCGTAGCAATCATTGCAATTCTGCGAAGGTTCCATCACCATTGCAGAGAAGCGCCCTTTTCACAGACGTTTTCACGAATATTCACCGTTAACCTGTGGCCTTAGGCCTGTGGAATTTAGGCTAAGCATCAGGGCTCAAACGTTAAACTTAGTGTACGGTTCTATTAATTCCTCCTCATATGCCAACAAACTCAATTTGCCAAATATAGTTTCCGCATGAGTTTTTTTTTTTCAAAAAATACTTGACCGACATACTGATTTTAATACATCGACACTTCAACCTTTCTCACTCGTGTTGATCACTTTTTTTAGCTTATTATCTCCATATAAATTGAAATACCTACTTATTATTAGAAATTAGTAAATCAAATTTATTCGCGATCAGAGGCCCTTTTTCAATCCCACTTACAGTTCACATTTTCACACAACAACTGGTAAAATTACACTTTTCACTGCAATACCTGGTTATTTTACAGTTAAACAACAAATTTTTAACTAAAATAAAATCACGTTCACTTTATATTATTCAATTTAAAGAATTTTAATTTTGCAGCTCCAAAATAACGCGTGGAAAAATAAATTTCGAAGAATAACGAAGCAAAACGCGACCGTGACAAAAAACACAAACGCACTCAAGCAAGGCCAACTTAGTTCTCTCTTTTAACAATGCTTTGTATAATGCAAAAAATTTGAAAACATTTGTTTGAACGATAGCTCTAGAAAAAAATCGTGAAAATGGTGTTTTTTTATACCCGTTAGACCCTACCCCCCCCCCCTTAAAGATCTTATCAATACATTCATCACAATTAAATATTATTCAATATATGTCAATAACTTATTTCACTTCTCAAACCTATCAAGGTACGAGCCAAGAAACAGTTAAGATAAAATTAGAATTCAAGTTTTTCAAGAAGTTATATATAGTTTTTCTTTTTGGTCGCAGTCAATCTTTCAGATTAAGACGAACAATTCCGAACTCAATGAATTATTTATAACAGACATTATAATTTTCATACTGTTAATCAGCCGGATAAATTAATTTTAAAATCAAAACTGAATCTCAAAATTAATTGGCTCTGAACTAAGGATCGCTATAACGTTGGGTTTTTCATCTCAATCGACCAACAGTCATTGTTTTTATACCATTCATCTCTTATTATGATACAGTAAATTAAAGTAAACAATTAACATTGAAGACAAAAACGATAATGAAAATATTTTGGATATGATTTCAAATACTAATAGGTGATTCAATCAGGACGGTTTTTATTTGGCTTGTTAATTATCAAGTGTAATTTTTTTTCTTGATGAAGCACAGTAGTTTCACGATGCCCCGACAGATGGCGAATGATTCTGGGCGACTTGTAGTTGTATGGATTCAAGCGCCACTGATCAGTCTGGGTATCTGGTGTCTGCGCTTTGACGCTGGCTGATTCATGTTGAAAAAAAAAATCTAAAATCATCCAGGCTTTATTATTAATCTTTCTTAATTTTCATCAATATTCAGAAATAAAAAATATAAAATATTTCACTAGGCAAGGCCGTGCGAACGGAGGGGGAGGAGTTTTAGGGGTTTAATCCCTCCCCCCCCTCCTCCCATGGAGATGTTTTCCATGGAAATTTTTCAGATCAAGCAATTAATTTACCTACTATAGTCACTGGAAATTCCTATACCCCAAATACCCTACCTTAAGCATGAGTTTTTATTAAGAAGGGTAACTGAATAAGTTCAGAATTTTAAACCAATTTTTTATAATCATTTTATTTCATGCAGCGAATACTAATTGTACACATCAACAAGTTGGAAGCCATGTGACATGTATTTAATACTCACAATAGTCAGAAAAAAACTAAAAACTAGTATGTTATACTAATCGTTTAATTATAAAAAAAAATCGTGTTCGTTATTATAAATGTTATGAAAATATGAAATATTCTTCAAGAAACCAATTTCAGCCCCAATTTAAAAAAATAAACTTGAATAAGTTGCACGAGGTCACAAAATTCTCATTTTTCCAAGGTGCAAAGAAGTTAAGAACTTATTGTGATTATTGCCCTGAATCCAATTTAGTATTTTTCTTAAGATCGTTTATTTTTGAAATAAATTTTGAAAAACTTGCTTTTTTTCTTTTTTGACAAAATCTTAAAAAATTTAAATAAAGGTTCAAAACTAATTATCAACTTTTCTTAAGACCCCAAATACTTTCAACTTCTGTGAAAAAAGTTATAGAAGTTTAGTATTTGTGAAAACGGGAATTTTAACGATTTTTAGCTTTTAACCCAATAAAATTTTTGATATTTTTTTGAAGCAAACATCAAATCGTTTTGAAGTATTTAACATATTTATTAAAAGTAATAAAACATTTTTTTTCAGAATTTCTTCAGTTCTGTAGAATTTAACTTTTTAAGATCTTTTTTTGTTTCGATTATAGTCGTTTTACCATCTTTATGGCATTCGCGACTTCATCAACGTTGCAGTTGGCGGATCGTTATTGAAAAACTATCCGCTACAACTGTGTTCGATGTTTACTCTTGGGCTCGAACTCGCGGACATCGGCTCAGGAGACAACAGACTTGCCAACTGAGCTATATCACAAGCCCGAAACTTTTTAAGTTCGTTTTTCATTATCTTCATCAAAAAATTATTCCTGAAATGAATGAGGTATAACAAACAAATTCAGAATCAATTTTTTTCGTAGATCAATGATTGATTCAACTTAAAACTCAACTCATCTTCATTCTAAAATTCATAATCATCATTTTACCAAAACTAGAGATAACAGAAAAAATTTGACAAAAAAATCGAGTTCAGGACGCCAAAATCTACCCAATTGTTGGGCATAGGCTCCAAAATGCTGTTTAAATTGTAAAAAAAAAACTATCTTTTTTCTCCTTAATATTTTGTTTTAACTTTCAAGTAAATTAACCGAATTTCATAGAATCCTTTGTTATACTTTTACCGCATGTTTCAATCATTTTTGTTTTAATTTTGTAATGTTTTTAATAAGAATATCTTTGTTTTTCAGTCCTGAATTTTTGTGTTTAGAAAAAACTATGTTCTTTAATTTTGTTATGTTTTTAATAAGTTTATCTTTGTTTTTCAGTCCTGAATTCTTGTGTTTAGAAAAAAAAATGTTCTTAGAAGCTTATAAATCGGAATATTCAATAAAAAAAAACATAGTTTCTACATTTTGTCCTTTCTAGGATCCGATATTCCAGTAGCGGGTGAACAAATATTCAGAGCTTAAAATTTTAAAATTCAAAACCTGCGCTCAAAAATAAAAAGTGTTTTACGTATTTTTATTATCTCAAATCATCTTTCTTTAATTGATAATATTTTTTTAAATTATTTTATCGAAAGTTCGAAAAATGATTCGATGTAGCAGCTGTTAAGCTAAATTGAGGCGCTTGGGATCAGAGGGGTGCAAGTGCCTGTAATAAGATAGTTTCGAAGAAACGCGCTTAAAAGTTGTGAAGGTGCTAGTTTTTTCATATATTTTTCTAATTCAAGCAGTTTTAATTCAATCGAAAAAGTGTTGAACACTATTATAAAAAATTAGAGTTTTGCACCAGATGTACATTGAAACATGAAAAATCGAAGGTATACTTGACCCAAAATTGATGATTTGGGCCCTCAAGATCAAAAGGGTGCAATTTTGATCCTGAGG